>NC_051861.1:33861513-34034013 GCF_015732765.1 Culex quinquefasciatus
GAATCAAACCTTTTTCACGATTTGCAGTCGACAAATTTGGAGAAGCAGAAATCGGAAAATTATTTGAGCCAGAGTAAATAAATTTTGCATAAATTGTACGACTTAGGATTGAGCCATTTCTTTTATAATATACAAAAAGTAAAAGCACTGATATAACTAGATATTAAATTACGTGTTTGCTTAAAGCCAACTTCGCTTTAAAATTGTATGCATTTCAACTGAATTGTTCTAACAGTTAAAGAGAGAAGGGCACAATGTTGGACAAAAATTTGTGCGATTGTAGGAAGTTTGATAGAAAATTCTGACAAATTTTTATGTGCATTTTAGATTCATCCGGACCGAAACATTAGCGTTGGAAATCTGAAGCACTGTTTTCTGCGAAATGGTACCCCAGCACCTTCGAGTAAGACGTTATTCATCGTCAGTACAATATTGAGTCCAAAAAGGAGGATAATTGGGTTTGAATCCCATCGGTGGCACCTTTTTTGTGTTTCCAAAACTTGTACATGCAAAGTGTTATGTTAAATTAGTGTTGTGCATGCGATTTTACCATCGGATTTTTTGCTGTGTACTTACCCAAAAAAATGTTCCAGCAGTAGCTACCTTCCCAGACGATGTTTCACCAGTTGAAATACTTGAGATATTATCCCACATGAAATATTCACCTTCAAAAAAAGCGATTTTTTTTACAAAGTGTCATATTCTTAAGAAAACAAAACTTATCTAAAAGTGGAAATAGATGTCGACTAATGGTGATTAGATCCGAAAATCTTATTTTGCACAGTTATGGCGGCTGCTTTTTCCACGTTGGCTTTGGCATTTTCCAAGAGTCGTTTGTTCTGAGAAGCTGTAAAGATGAGTTAACTTGATAATTGATAATTATGTTTAATGATATTTAAAATTGTCATTAGGGCTCTTAACTGTTGCCAGAAACCGAAAAGTGATGCGTGTTACACGAGAGGGGCCATCAAAGAATGCTTCCCACCAAGCCAATTTGATAACACTCAGAGAAATAATTAAAAACAATATTTTAGGAATTTATTAGCCCTGTTTTTACTTACAAAATGAACATGAGGTTATTTACTCCAAATTTAACGTTTGTTGAAAAATTCATTTTTTATTATATTTTGGATGAATAAGTCCGATAAACAAGTCATCCCGACTAACCAACTATCCTGAAATAAATGGATCGTACATCAGATTCTTCCTGAACTGTTCAAACCCAAAACTTGACCGGTAACTTCCTTCAAACTTAACAAGTGGCTCAAGTGGCCAAAACACCCGGACTCTTCCTCCAAACCAGTCCGGAAGAAGCACTAACACAAACTCACCAACACAAACGACGACGGTGACACGAAATCTGCGACGATTCCTGGACGTAAACACCCGGCACCTTCCTCCAAACCGATCCGGAAGAATTTTTTCAATTCAATTCGGTTTTATTAGTGAATAATCATGTTACAATTAGTTCATTCGCAGTACATAACAGAGTTTTGGAGTTCCTTTCAACTGTGTGTTAAATCTCAATCCATTTTGGAACGATTATTGCTTATGACTAAGAGATTACCAAAAGTAAGAAAAAATTTAGAAAAAACTTAAATTGCTCCACCTTGTTACGGCAGGTCCGGAACCGCGTCATCATCTCACCCGCTAGAGCAAAAAACTCTGGCAAGGTGAATAGATCTTCCCCGGTTACTTCTTGCTGGGCCGCATCACCGCTACCGGCAGCGACCACGCTGGCGAACGATCGCCCCCATCCAGGAGGGAACGCTGAGTTGTTTACGGGAACCGTACGCTGTCCAGCTGCAGGAACGGTTGCGCTCGTATTGCGCTGAGAAGGGTGGGATGCTGCTGCTTTCTTCTTCCTCTTTTCCTGCTCCTCGAGGTACGCTTTGCGCGCGACGCATCCGCGGTAATTACCGGTATGGTTGCCGTCACAGTTGGCGCACCTAATGCGCGCCTTGGTGTGCTCTGCCTTGTCCCCCAAGTCCGCCTTGCACGGCAGTGCACACTTCTCAGAGAGGTGTGTTTCACCGCACTTCACGCAGCGGGGCGGGAGGTTGCAGTTCCGCGAGCCGTTGCCGAACTTCTGGCAACGGTGGCATTGCGCTACGTCCATTGGGTTTTTGGAGTAAAACCGCCAGTTTACCCAAAAACCGTCCAACGCCTTAGTCCGTCGCAGGTCTTGGATTTTGACGGTGCCGCGGTCGAAGTACAACAGGTACAAAGTGTGCGTACCTGTGACTGTTGTCTTGCGCGAGAGCACTTTTATCTCCCGTGGCGTTATTCCGGCACCCGAGAGGTGTCCCTTCAGGTCAGCGATTAGGCGGTCTTGGTAGCCCTGCAGGACTACCTTAACCGCGGTCTTCTCAACTGGATCGAATGTGTAGAACTTGAAGTTGCTACACTTCAGTTCTTTCACCACCAGGTCGAAATTCTTTTTGTTGAAAGTAATCACTTGTACTTTCGATTTTCCAATTTTCAGACTATATTGGAGGCCTTCCAGCAACTCGTCAACATCGTCCGCCAACGTATCCAAAACAAAAATTGGAGGTGGTCGCCGTTCCTTCGGAGAATTATCTTTTTTTGTCGTACTACCTTTTTTGCGTGCACGTCCATCGTCGTCGTCGTCGTCGGTAGTGCTGCTACCGTCGGTGTTGTTGTTGTTGGTTTCCTCGTCACTCAGTCTCGCGAACTTGTTACTGGTGGGAATATTGGCAGATGTTGATGCGCCACCGGTGGACAGATTGCCGGAAGTACCTAAACGGAGTCTGCTTCTTATAGGGCTGCGATCCTGGACACGGTAATTAGCGTGTAATAACTCCGGATTGAATCCATCAGCGCACACGCTCCCCTGCGCGATGGCGGACGACGCGGCGGCGTTGTTTTGTTTACCTTTTGCACTCGGCCGGTAGACGAACTTCGCGGGTTTTCGAGGCCGCACTCGAACTGCCACGGCCACGGCCGGCCTTCGGCATGCTGGTGGAGCAAACTCGCGGGTAATCAAAGTCGATTACGGCGGAAAATTCGAAAAAACTTTTAGAGCTCTGAGCACTTAACTGCTGCTTGCTCTGGAGGATACACGCAGAATGTGATCCGGAAGAAGCACCAACACAAACTCACCAAAACACACGTCGTCGCACAGAATCTGCAACGACTGATTGACGCACGAGCGACCAAAACTCCCGGACACGCGACGATTGAATCACGATCCGACAGGCTTCTGCCAACCACTATTCAAAACGTTGCGTTTGACAGTTGTCAAAGTCCTTGGGTCAAAAGATGATTGAATATTGTACCTAAATTTGATGAATATTACTCAAGTATACGAGTAGCAAAAATAATGTTGAATATTCATCAAAAATTAGGTAATATTACACATTTTTTGTGTAAAACCTGTTTGACAAAAAAAAATTCGTTATTCAACAATTATAGAGGTAAAATTCATCATTCTTTTTTTCAACATTCTGTTTTCAACCTTCCATTTTTACATTATTTGTTGCTGTGTTGCCATTCTCGAATATAATTTATATGGCATACTTTTCATCGCCAAAACAAATAACAGTACCGTCAACTGGGGTCAATCGGGACACATGGGGCGAATTGGGACAGCAGTTTTAACCATGTTGGAGCAAAATATTGGGGAGCGTTCTTTTATTACGTAACGCAGTAGGGGGGGAGGGGGGGTCGGAGGCCGTGTTACGCTCCATACAATTTTTTTTAAAATTTGTATGGAAATTTTGTTACGAGGGGGGGGGGGAGGGGGTCTAAAAGTCCGATTTTTCGCGTTACGTAATAAAAGAACGCTCCCTTGTGATTTTTCAGGTTAGAACAGACTCAGACCAACAAAATGTGTCCATCCATTTCCAAATTTAAAAGCTTCAAGTGCTCTAAAAACTGCTGTCCCTATTCAGACTGTAGTCCCGATTCGCCTCAGATTACGGTATTGAAAACAAAAGTACAAGTCAGCACTTGTTTCAAAACTTACCGTCGTCAACTGGGGTGGATCGGAACTACAGTCTGAATAGGGACAGTGCGTTTTGGAGCAGTTGAATCAAGATTTGAATGTTTTTCTAAAACAAACATGGTCGCCAAATAGCCGATCGGGAATGATACTTTTGAGAGCCTTAACTATTTTTCCTTGGTCTCATTTCAAACTATCTGGAGTTTTATTTGAAAAGGTGGTATTATGAACGAAGGGAGTCCCGTTGCTTTAGAAAACCTTTGAAAAAACTAAATATGTTTTTTTTAAATTACGGTAAAATGTACAGGTTTTTTTAAAGCAATATTTTTATTTTCTTCAAAACTTTCCATTGTAAAACATTTGTGATCTTTATTAATTTAATGTAAAATCTGTTGACACTGCGGCTTGACATCAGTTTCTTTTTGATTGGTTTGAGTTTGATTCACACAAGCTTACAAAAGCTCTACGAAATGGACAATCTACTAATGCAAATATCCTGTGGATAAAGCTCTGTGGAACCTTATACCACTTGAAGCTTTGCACAGCTTTCGTAATTCAGGACATACAGTTAAACCTCGCATAGTGCGCAGGCGTTACGGTTTGTACTTCTTTGATTACTCTAAAACTACGAAATATTTTTGCAATCTTTTTGATGCTGCTTGTTCATCTTGTTCCAATCTACAAAAAGCATAAAAAAGATTGCAAAAATATTGTGTCATTTTAGAGAAATCGAAGAAATACAAACCGTAACGCCTGCGCACTATGCGAGGTTTAATTGTATTTGTACGAAAAAAATATTGGGGCTTTCAGCAGTTTGAAAAAAAATATAAAACAAATTTATCACATTTTTATTTTCAGTTTATTAGCACTGTGGCATTGAATTAAGGGAGCGTTTTTTTTTATTACGAAGCGCAAAAATAGATTTCCGGCCCCCATCTCGTACAAAATTTCCATATGTGTGAAGCGTAACCATACTCCGATCCTCCTCCCCCCCTCTCCACAACTGCGTTACGTAATAAAAGACACTAGCAGATATAGTGAAACCTCTTTTTACGCGGTGCGTTACATTTTTCTCATTTGGCGATTTCTCTGGAACTACGCAACATTTTTGCAATGTTTTAAAAAGCAATTTTTGCAATTCCGTCGTGAAACTACTCGCTTTTCCTGTCATTCTTGAACGACGAAATAGCCTACTTTTCTGTACCAAAAATAACAGAATCGAATAGCAACACTTTTCAAAATAAATGCTGAAAAGTTCTACTTTTCAGCACTCAAATGGGTGCTGAAAAGTTGAACTTTTCAGCACTTGTTTCGAAAAGTAACACTTTTCTACATTTTTTTGATTTAAACGATTTATTGACAAAATACATGAAAATTTGACTTAAAATGTTTGGTTTTTGGAATTGCAAAAAATGTTGTATGGAACACGTTGCAAAACTTGATTTTTTCAGCACTCTTCGTATTTATCCAACTCGGTGAACCTCGTTGGATAAATGTACGACTCGTGCTGAAAAAATCCTCTTTTTGCAACTTGTTGCATAAACTACTATTTTAGGTTTTGTTGAGACTTACAAAAAGCTTTTTGAAGGTTGCAAACAGACTTTCCTTTTGACGGGTGCGACAACGGTTTGCTATGATACCGGTTTTTCTATGCGCACCATTTCTCGTCACGAAAAAAACCCGACACAGCTCGGTAGCTTGATCGGTGCACCGAAACCAAAGTTTGGTGTGACGGCGGTGTGGATCGGGTACACAAAACTGACTTGGTTTCTGCGCCTACCACACGGGAGAAGTTTAGAACTCTTGATGCCTAGCAAGTCAGCTGAAATCAACACTTCTTAATGGTGTGGTTGTCAAAGGCACTGCATTAGTATTTTAAAGGTTCTTGGTTCGAATCTCGACAGTTATTTTTTTTAATGTTTTTATTTATTCAGAATAATTCTTCAGGAATAGAATTTCGTAGTGTCATGAAATATAAACTCTAACTTCTAGTGCATATAATCCTGAAATAGGCATTTTCTGCCTGCATAATACAGAACGTTTTCTCTATTCCACTACAAAAATCCATTCAATTTTTTAACCCTTTGATTAGAGCGTCGCAGGTTCGAAGAAGTTTTTTTTCAATGTATGTAATCACTAATTTTGATAATAAAAATTGAAATAAAAACCTCAAAAATATTTATGTCAGGATTGAACCAGGAACCTCGTGATTAAAAGACGGAGATCACAACCGCCAGGCCACCCCGAAGATGTGAATGATGGCTAACAAACCTCAATCAAAACAATGTCGCCTCCGGTTTACTTGGATCAACCTTATGTTGAGTTGCATCTTGGTATACAGTTGGGTGCACTGGTGGTGTACCAAGGTGCTTTCGGTACAGTTGCTATGGTGTGACAATAAACAGCTCGGTTTGGGTTCTAGAGTGACACGAAAACCGCACCACGGCGCACCCGATCTTGGTGTTCAGTGAAGCCTGGTTGCAAAAATATTGTATGGTTTAAGAGAAATCTACGAAACAAAAAGCATAACGCCACCCCGTTAAAAAAGAGGTTTCTCTGAAAATGTAGATTTTGCTCGGTTTGTTCTAGAGGTCGTATCGAGGTGCTCCGATTTGGATGAAACTTTCAGTGTTTGTTTGCTATACATTAGATGAACTCATGCCAAATATGAGCCCTCTACGACAAAGTGAAGTGGGGTAAAATGGGCATTGAAGTTTGAGGTCCAAAAACATGAAAAATCATAAAAATTGCTCCCATTTGCGTAAAGCTTGATCCCTTTCAACTCTCTTAGATGCATTCGAATGATCTTTTGATGCACTTCAAAATGTGCTATATACATCTATGATTAGTTTAACTTTTCTCATAGCTTTTGCAAATTACTGTTAAACATTGATTTTTTTAAACCTTAATAACTTTTTGCAACAGCCTCCAAACACTTCATCTTCGATACGAAAAACGATGATGACTTTATAGCTGTCGGCCACTGTTGCTAGTACCAACCACTAATAGTGTCTTCCTTTTAACTACATGGACTTCACCACCCTGGGCTCCTAAGTGTTTGAGTACGGCTCGGAGCGACGGATCCGGATACCCATATTTACGCAAAGAATTTTTAGAGTGCCCGCCGCGGGATTTGAACCACCAACCTCTGGAATGTGAGTCCAGTGCCCGGTCCGATTGATCCACACGAGCCGGACAATCATCCTCGATACATCGTGCTGCCACCTGGTTTTTTTAAGCGCAAGAGTGGAAAAGTGCTGAGTCATCGTCTAAAAATAGACGGCGTCCTATCTCACCCAGCAAAATGAAGTCGATAAAGTAGTCGGTTTCGATGAGAAAAAGTGGAAAACGTGGTCTAAACATAGCGACGCCATCCCCCTATGGAGGTTTGCAACGTTCAAGGACAAGATTGTCCTTCTGACCCGGACGCCAACATTTTACGCCGGTTCGATTTTTCAATGATCTGTCAGTTGAACAATCTACAGGACTATGATGACAGTCGTATTCTCGATTTCATTGGTAAGTTTTCAAACGAGCATTTACAATGAACTCACTTTCATGAGCGAAGAATGCATGTTAAAAAAAAGTCACAAATAGGAATAAGGTAGCGCGAATGTCAAGACAATGAAGGAATTCGACGCTAACGGGAGAGAATTTAGGGAAAAGAGACCGGAAATGGACATTTTTCTCTCAATTCTCTCTCGTTTTGCACAAACGATGAACGTTTTGACCAAACTTTTTTTTTCTGAAACAAACAGGGAGCCTTCAGAGCCTTACAGACGTTTTCAATTAGCTTAATTAGGGGAAATCTACCCTTTCCAATCAAACACCTATCTTCGTCATATGGAGAGTTTGATGCTCGATTAAAGCTCCAAAAATACTATTTGGGCTATAAACTTACCAGCAACAGCACCGCCTCGAGTAAGCACGCAAATGTATGCCACTTACTGGCCAAAAAGATCACATTTAATGCACTTTTGATCATAATTTGTATTTTGCGAGACCACTTCTCATCATTTTGTTGGCACACACAGTGACACACACGAGAATCCCTCAAACGCTTAATGAATATCGCCAAAATTAACTTTTCACTTTCGCTTACTTTTTCACGGCGCTTAAGATATGAAATTGCTTCCAACTACCGGCAACATGTTCTTTTGATCATTAGTAAGGCACTCACTTGAAGAATAATCCCGAAAAATGTAATAAATTAGCAAGCGCCATCAAAAACAAACGCGCCAAGTCGTTTGACGTTTCAATTTTCACTTTGCATTCCAATCGAAGGCTGAAGAAAACCGAGCGAGAGACGAAGGCAAAAAAGAACAAAGGCTGGCCGTCAACACCACCAGCAGCACAGCCAGCGATGCCAGGAAACTTTCCCTATAAATGCCACTTTTCGTGAGTGTTCGTTTGAACTGTCAGCACAAATGGCAGCACTCGACAGAGTGTTGGAAGAAAAAAGAACTAAGCCGATATTAGAAAAATGGGCGTGGCCCAATGCATTCGCCTCGATTAGAATACCCTTGGGATTTTTTTTTTGTTAAATGCTTGGTAAAGAGATAGAATAACTTTTAGTGAAAGTGAAAATAAACAGAAATGTTCACAAAAACTTGCTCTACTCGTTGGTGTACTTGGTTTTAGTAAAATTCAAGGGAGACTCTAGATTATCCAGCATCATTCAAACACGACCGCTTATTAGGATTAAAATGGGTAGATTTCCCCTAGGTTAGGTTGTGAAAGAATTGATACTCACCCCTGCAAAAAATAGACATGCGTCAAGATAGCATGACGGTGATTATAATTATTAAATTGATTTCTCATATTTTCCCGCAGAAATTAATCGCAACACTGTTGATACTTTTTAAACATTTACTAACTCGATTTTTTTCGTTTCTTAATAGCTACTAAAAATTATCTCAGTTTTTTTCTTCTTCTTCTTCATCATCATCATCACCATTTACTGGCTCCATTATTCATACGTTATACACATAGGTATTCCACAATGTTTAGCAGTCGAACAACACCTGATTCCCAGGATGTATTTAGATAATTTCGACCATTCTCATCAGATCTCATCAAGAATGTTTGAATGTGTGTTATACGTGCGTGTGTGTGTTTATTTTTTGTTCAAAACGCAATTGAGGGTGGCGTGTTTGTGTATGGTGTATGTTACCGTATGATAAAAAAAAACAAAACTTGAACTTTGGTACGGGAGTGCTACTGCTAGTTGAATAGTTTGTTTTATTTGGATGCGTGATTTTCTTTCTTTTTGCTCTTTTGATTGCTGACTGATTAGTGGTTTATTTACGGTAAGTCAACATCGATTATTACTTCCTTATTGTTTTGCGATACATGTGATAGTGCGATTATTTTGGTATTATGTTTAATTCAACAAATGTTTTTAACTATTTTAGTCGCAAAGTTGTGGCTTTCCTTCGCTACATTTATATTGTCAGTGGTACAAGTTTGCCAGCAGCAGGAAACGAGCTCAAACATTTCGAGAAAGTCTCGTACAAATAATGAAAATAAATCAAACAACTCAAAACGAAAGACTTTTGTAGTGTGTTTGTGTGTTTTTTTAACGCATAAATAACATTTATTGATCAACAAACAATTTTTTCTTGTCTTGTGTAGAACAAAACCAGTTTCTTCTGTTTTCGAGGACAAATTTAGCTCACAAAATTACTTAAATGTTTTAAGTAGTGCTGTGTTGCGTTCAATGTAAAAGACCGCTTCAGATTGTGGTTCGAGCATGTGTTGGTGTGTGTGTGTGTGTGTGCTTGTGTGAGAATAGTACAAATGCTTTGGGATGTGTGCTGTGTGTTAGTGTGACGGTGTCCAAAACAAAAGCAGCAAAAAGGAAGCCGGGGGGAAGGGGCCAACAAATCGAGAATCAAATATCACTCAGCTTCGTCACGTGGGTGTTCGTGAAGCCTGCTTCTTCTTCTTGTTCTTGGTAGTCTTTCGAGACGCTTAAGGGTAAAACAATACTTCTAGTAAAGGGGAGGAAAAGTGGGTTCTTCGGTAAGACCCAGAAGCAAACATCTAAACGAAGGAAAGGGGGGACGATTGGGTCAGGATTTAGTTTCATTCTTGCTCAGGAGAAGCTGCTTATTCTCGCATGTACTGATAGTCAACCTCGTTCAGCGGAACAAAAGTTTCCTTGATGGACTGGGGCGTGCACCACCGGAGGATGTAATGCGGACCGCCGGCCTTGTCGTTGGTTCCTGGGAAGAAAAATACCGAAATTGAGTTTTTAAATTCCGTTAGACAAAACCCTGGTTTATATGGAGCGTGTACGTACACCCCCCCCTCAACCAATTTTCGTAATAAAAGAACGCTCCCTGAGAATTTCGCGATGAAAAGAAGGGCAGTGAGAATTGAGTAATGGGATTTCTGGCATGATATTTGTAGTCGCTGAGATCTGAAACCTGGTTTTAAACCTTTGGCTGGCAATATCTCAGCAACTAAGGGTCGAGTCAACAAATTTCAAAAAAGCAAAATTCAGAGAATTTTCTTTTTTTCATTTTTTTTCAAAGGTTTTTTTCCCACTAATGAACACTAATTTAAAAAAATATGAACTGTGACTATTTTCAAAAAAAGTTTCCTAATAAAGGCTGTAACTTGAAAACGGTGCATTTTACCAAAATTTCACTAAAGTTCTTTTTGATTGCAAATTCGATTTTGCATCGAAAAATGAAGTTGAAAAATTTTTGCGACCAGTATTACGATATTTTGGAAAATCAGTATTGATTCAAAAACCATAACTCGGTTTAAGATTTTTTGACCGTTCTGGAAATTTCTGAAAAGTTGGCATTTGACGTCCCCTAAAACATATCAGAAAATAAAAAAATCAAAAAAAAAAAAATTTGCAAATCAAGTTGTAGTGACAAAAAGTTGAATTAAAAAGTTGAGTTGGAGAATTTGAACGGTGTGCGTCGCGGTCCTCGCGCAGGATTTTCGTTGCCGTTTCCGTCTTTGTTGGCCCCCCGATTGTGTGTGCATTTCGATCCGGGCGGTTTCGGGATGTTTGACAGTTGAGTTGGAGAATTTGAACGGTGTGCGTCGCGGTCCTCGCGCAAGATTTTCGTTGCCGTTTCCGTCTTTGTTGTCCCCCCGATTGTGCGTGTATTTCGATCCGGGCGGTTTCGCGTTTTCGCATTTTAGTTGGTTTTATCTTTCCACAGCCGGCTGTCTAAGATTAAATCATTTATGCTAAACTCAACACCAAATAACCGGGAATAGTCTCATCCGCATACTCCGACTATTTGCCTTGAGAATGCATAATACATCACACCATTAAACAAAATTTATTGATTATTGGGTCGCATCATCATCCTCTATGTTGAATCCTGGCCATTACCCTTACCCACTAACAAAATCCCAAGTAGAAGTAGTTTTCCGGCACACGTGGGGGTGTGGATATTGTATAGAACCCACCCTTGGTAGCAGCCTTTGCTAACTAACATTCTTGTCCCATTCCCTCGAGATCTACAAACTGACATGGCGGGCGCCGTTGGTGGCCAACGACTTTTCCTATTCGCACCGGCTCTAGTTTTGATGATCGTGATGTTTTATCTTTTCAGCGCATTCATGCATGCTGTTGATAAGGGAAACATCATTTGATCGTTGAAGCGTGTGACCGGTTGTGCTGATGGGATATTATGGTCCTGTTCAGCAACGGAGAAGGACAACCATGGGTGGTCTCTCACACTCTCACACTCTCACACACTCTCAAAAAGTTGAATTAAAAATCTATTTTTTTCAGTATAGTCCTTATCCATACCTACAACTTTGCCGAAGATACCAAATCGATCAAAAAATTCCTTCAACAGATACCGTAATCTGGGGTGAATCGGGACTACAGTCTTAATAGGGACAGCAGTTTTTAGAGCACTTAAAGCTTTTAAATTTGCAAATGGATGTACACATTTTGTTGGCCTGAGTCTGTTCTAACCGAAACCAACCAGAAAAATCTAAATATTGTGCTCCAACATGGTTAAAACTGCTGTCCCAATTCGCCCCATGTGTCCTGATTGACCCCAGTTTACGGTACAGATTTTTGAATTTTCATATATTATTTTTGCATGGACAGCTGCCAAATTTGTATGGAAAATTATATGGACAAACTAATGATGCAAAACGGCACCAAAAAAGTTTAAGCCGGATTAAAAAATACAAAAAATAAAAAAGAACCGATTTCGTAGAATAATGTCCACAAAGAAAACTATTTTTTATTGAAACATTCTGAATCAAGATTTGAATGTTTTTCTAAAACAAAAATAGTCGCCAAATGACCGATCGGGAATGATGCCTTTCAGACAGGGAATTTCAAGCTTTCAGAGCCTTATAATGATTCAGAATTTTGGAATTTAAGATGGCGGTGATGAAATATTGAAAGAAAATTATTTCGTAATTTAATAGGCAATAAACTATTACATTTGATTTCGCCGGACTCGTATTTGTTGTCAAAAGTATGAAAAAGAAAAATACGAAAAATATGAATATCCGAAGTTTCATACAAATCTTCGGATAATCGCAAACTCACCTGACATTCGACCACCACCAAACGGCTGCTGGCCGACCACTGATCCGGTGGACTTGTCGTTCACGTAGAAGTTGCCCGCAGTCAGTTTGAGTTCGTCCAAAGCTCGCTTCAGGAAGGCTCTGCAAATTTACAAAAATGTCAGTAAATTGTTGGACGATTGACGAAAGTCGATGACACTCACTCATCCTTCGAGAACACCGCCCCGGTCAGCGCGAACCGCGTCGACGTGCCGACCATCTTGAGCGTCTGGTCCAGCTCCTTGTCCTTGTACACGTAAATCGACAGCACCGGGCCGAAGATCTCCTCCGTCATGATCTTGTCCAGCGGATCGCTCGACTGCACGATCGTCGGTTCGATGAAGTATCCCTTGCTGTCGTCGTACTTGCCTCCGGCGACGATCTCCAGGTTCTTGGAATTCTTCGCATGATCGATGTACGACTTGATCCGCGCGAACGCCTTGTCATCGATGACGGCCGACGTGAAGCTGTTAAAGTCCGTCACGTCCCCGATCTTGAGCGTGTCGCGCACCTTAATCAGGCCCTCCTTGACCTTGGGCCAGAGCGACTCGGGGACGTACATGCGCGAGCAAGCGGAGCACTTTTGGCCGCAAAACTCGAACGAGGACCGGATGGTGCCGTTCACCACCGACTGGACGTCCGCCGTCGGGTGGATAAAGTGGTAGTTCTTGCCGCCGCACTCACCGATCAGTCGCGGGAAGTTGTTGTAGATGTTGATGTTTTCGCCGACCTGACGCCACAGCCGGTTGAACGTCCTGCAGAGGAGTTGGTTAGCTGGATGTTAGTCTAAATGAGAGATTAGAGAAACTTACGGTACGGAACCGGTAAAGTTGATACCGGCCAGATGCGGGGACGCCGTGATGTTGTCCCCAAAGACCGGACCGTCGGTTGGAATGAAGTTGACCACGCCCGGGGGCACGCCGGCCTCTCGCATGATCTTAAAGATGACGTAGTTGGACAGGAGAGCCGTGTCCGAGGGCTTCCACAAAACACCGTTGCCCTGAAAAGATCGGGTTAGAACTCTAAAGACGTTCTTCTAGTGAGGAACTCACCATCAACGCCGGCGTGTAGGCAAGGTTTCCACCGATGGCAGTAAAGTTGAAGGGACTGATGGCGGCAACGAAGCCGTCAATACCTCGGAACCGTAGCGAGTTCTTGGTCACTTTGGCGTTCTCGCTGATCGGTTGGTACTTGGTGGCCTCCTTCAGATAGAAGGTGTTCATTCTAAAAGGTCAAGCAATAAGATCCCGATCTTGTTCTTCACAACACACAACAAAACTAACCTGATAAAGTCAATCAGCTCGGCCGCCGAATCGATCTCCGCCTGGATCACCGTCTTGGCCTGTCCCAGCATCGTTGCGGCGTTCAGTTCCTGCCGGTACGGTCCCGCCATCAGGTCGGCTGCCTTCTGCCAGATCTTTATCCGCTCGGCGATCGGCGTGCGGTCCCACTTGACCTGCGTTTCGGTGGCCGTCTTGATCGCCTTCTCCACCAGCTTCTTGTCGGCCCAGTAGAACTGGGCGATCTTTTGACTGTGGTTGTGGGGCATCACCTGGTGGCGCACCTCGTTCGTGCGGAACTCCTCCGAGCCGATGATGATCGGCACGTCCTCCGTCTTGGCGGCAGTCTTTTTCAGGGCAGCTTCCAGCTCCTTGCGCTCCTTGGAGCCCTTCTTGTACTCGAGCACGGGCTCGTTGACGAGCGGGAACTCGGGCAGCCGGTTGTCCGGCACGATCGAGCCGATGCAGCGGACGCCATACCTGGAGGTAATGGAATGAGAGAAAAAGGTTGTAATTTAAACCATTTCCGATGTCCTCCGTCCACGAAAGTGAACAGTGAAGTAGTATAACAATATATTTATTTAAAAAATCCGTACACCCTTTCTATGCAGCATTATACCAACGGAAATAGGTATTCATTGGAGGAAAAAACATTATCTCATCCCACATCACTGTTATTTGATTATTCAATTCATGCATAAACTCAACCCATCTCAACGATCCATCTATGCGGTTATCTTTCCACGGTAGGCCTGGCCAAAGCACATCGGAAGGTTTTTTAGAATTCTGGAGTTTTTTTTTAAAGTTCCAATAAACAAAATTTTCAGTTTTTGCCTTTCTTACATAAAAAAAAGGTTTAAGGTTTGCTTTTGGAAAAACAATTTTCTCAGAAATCTTAAAAAATTCGTGCGCGGCGATGAGTCGTTCCAGAAAAAAATCCTATTACTAAACTGAAGGTTTAAATGCGCTCTTCTTTCGATTGAATTTTGGCCCGAAACCCGGAACACAAAGTCTAATTTTTGAGAGCTCTTTTTCTGAAATACTTGAGCGATGTCTGTATCCACTCTTAAAAATTTGTGTCTTCCATCATTGGAAAACCGCTCGTAAAACCCACAATTTTTATATTTTAGATTTGTAGCCATGGGGTCGGAGACGAACATTTTATTTTTCGATTCACAATTTTCGACCAATAAATGTGGTCAAAGCCATTTTAGAGGTATATTTTGGACTATTTTACGGATAACACTATCAAATTACAAGAATTCAGTTTCAAACAAAAAGCCATTCGAAAACATGCGCCATAAACTGCTTGGGCCAAAAATTTGAAGCTATTCCAAAAATGTATTTCCAGATATTAAGTCATATTAGTGTTTTTCGTCTTATTTTTACCCTATTTTTTCCTATAAAATTATTGGTTTTATACAGAATCATATACTAAACATCAAATTCGAAGTCCCGGCACGTTCTCGCTCGAAAGATCGACAAGTCGTCAAGTCGAAGCATAAACGCCAGCACATTTACGCTTGCGCGTGAAAGTGTACTTTTTGGCTTCTCATAATAGATCGATACATATTTTTTTGAAGTTAATCATAGACTAACATTAAAGACTGAGTACCCTTCATATTTTTCTAATAATGTCAATCCAATATGTTTTTCTTAATTAAATTTTAATACCTTGCGACCCATAATGTACCTCTGAAATTAAAAAAAAATGTATTTTGAGGTTTAGCCTAAAAATATTCGAAGCTTTAGGTCAAATTCTCACTGGTTGGTAGTGGGTTGGTATCATTTTGTTTCTGAAAAAATAATTGCACCAATATATTTGTCGGAGTTTCATCATTTTGTAAGAAAGGCTCTATTTCACCTCTGGTGGTATTAAATCGGGGTTTTAGTATTAATACCCCTGACTCAAGGCGGTTTCAAAAACACACAAAAAGCGAAAACTTAAATTGTGGTTTATTGGACCTTTTTTTTAAAAAAAAAACTCCAGAATTATTCTGATACAACCACCTTTTTTCGTCTTTTATACACGCAATGTCCAAAATACACCTTAACGCTAACGCCAGCAATTTTTTTTTTAAATAAGCAGTTACTAGACAAGTCTAACATGTTGAAGTTTCACGATTTTCTTTTCTATATTGTTATCTCTTGTTTGGCTTGTTACTCTGTGGTAGCAACATACGTTAGTCAAGAAATTGATTCTCGGTCTGTTGAAAACCAATAAGTTAAAATAAACTCTTCAAATATTAACGGCTTTATATCGATTATGGCAGACAAGAGAGCATGTTGAGCAACTATGTCATTGGAGCCCAAAGATTTTGAAATGCGGGCCAAACTCACTATTGAGCTTGCGAGCTAACAATGAAATTACGTTATTTTGCTTTATAAAACTGAGAAACACATCTATCTGATGAAGTTTTTTTTATACTTAAGTTATATGTTGGACATTTTCATGGTTTTGATAAAAGAAAACAACAAAAAAAATGCAATTTTGCAACTCAATATCTGATCGATACCTGAAAATTGCTTTCAAAAGATTGTAAAAATGTTGCGTCATTTCAGAGAAATCGATAAATTAGGAAAACGTAACGCACCTAAAAAGAGGTTTCTCTGTACTTACTTTTCCTGTCCTGTGTTCCTCAAATGAACAAAAAACGGCCTACTTTTCTTCACCAAATATAACAGAATCGAAAAGTAATAATTTTTGATACAAGGGCTGAATAGTTCTAATATTTAGCACTCAAATGGGTGAGGAAAAGTTCAAATTTTATGCACAGGTATTGAAAAGTAATACTTTTCAATATCATTTTGATGAATTTCGGTGAATTGACAAAATACAAGGACGTTTCACTTAAAATCCTATTCAGAGGGTCTTTTCGGAATTACATAAAATTCACTGTTAACCTAGTTGGATAAATGTTCGACTCATGCTGACAAGCAGGGATGGAATAATCGCGAAAAAATCAATTTCGCTTGCGAGTTTTCTTCACCCGCGAAAGAGAGAGGATGCAAATCACGCAAAAGTAAATCGCTCCCGTAATTCTCCAAGAAAATCAATCTACTGATGATTTTTTTAATTTCCTTGTCAGCACCACTTAAAGTCATTTATTTCACTTTGTTTACACACATTGCCCATCTACAAAATGTTACAGGTCATTTTTCGACGCGTGACGTTACACTTGCAAGCGTTGTAGTGAAAAAGATGTTTCGCCAAATAATCAAGATGATGATTTTTTTCGATTCTCTTTACCGATCTTTCGTGCGCGAGAGAGGAGAGCATGCTCCATTTGGATTTTTTCTCTTGATGAACATCCAAAGATTTTCTTTTGATGATGATTACTCCATCGCTGCTGACAAGACTTTCTTTTTTTTCAAATTTGTTGCACAAACTACTTTTTTTTCAAAGGTTTGGTTCAAATTTATCAAAATCACTCAGAAAAAAATGAAAGTAAAATAAATAAAAGGGTAAATTTTACATCAGTAACAGGTAAAATTTTCATCAGGTTCTGTTGAATTTCACATTTTTACATTTTTTGGCTTCCTCATCTTACTAAGGAAAGGCTATGAAATCACTCGAAAAAGGATCTTCTGAATACGAGCTCATAGACCCACCTTCACGTATACATATCGACTCAGAATAAAAAAAAACGGTAAAAAACACGAATAAAAACCATTTCTGATCACTTTTTTTTCATTTTAATGAAAACATTTTTTTTTGACAGGACAACATTTTTCCGATGGATCAACTATGGTCCCCTTGGAACGAGCTGTCAAGTAGGAGCTTTTCTGTCAAGAAGGACTGCGAAGTTAATTTTTCAAAATTGATTTAAAAATCCGTTTTCAACTCTTTGTGGTTGTACAAAGGGTCATTGTACTTAGAAAAATAAGCTTTATCGCTGTAAACAATAATATCAGAAATCTTCATTTTAGGACCCAATTATCGCAGCACTTGCTGAACCGATATTAATCGTTTTGGTCTCATTCGATCCGTCTTGGGGTCTCATAAGTCCCTTTTGAAAATTATAAAGTTTTGTAAAGTACTTCAAAAGTTATGCTTAAGAAACCATTTTGAGGAAAGTCCGAAAAATCTATGAAAAGGTAGTTTTTATAAGAAAATGAAGTACATTTTTAGAAAGGTATTTAAAAAGATCTTTTCAAAAAGCCCAAAACATCGAAGATCTGATAAACCCTATCAAAAGTTATTAGCACTTAAGTGTTATTTATACACTTTTTGGAGGTCGGATCTCAAAAATTTCCATCGTTTGTTGGATAAATAAAAGAAATTTCAAATGATACTGCAAGATTGGAAATCTGCCAACCATATCATTTGTAGGTTGAACATTTTTATTATGCCTTGAAACAAGGCATCAACCACGGTGGATTCAGTCAAATATTCAACCAACCAAATTTTCAATCTTCCAAAATTCAACTTTTCAACCAAACAAATATCATTCCAGCATTTCTCCCCGAATTTCGGAAATGAATTTACTTGTATTTGGTCATTGGTTCACTCATACAAGCCTCCATACAATTTTGACAATGTAAAAATTCTAAAACCTGTATCCAGGCTTGCCACACGTACAGATATGTTTGGCACAGACCAAACACTCAATCAAGTATAACTTTAAAGAAAAACATTTTTATCAAAAACTAAACAAGTGAAAAGATGCAAAAAATGTTTATCTTTTTAGTGCAGTTTACAAAAACTACTCAAGTGTATTTTAAATGTAAAAATAATTAGTTTGAGTGTTTGGTCTGTGCCAAAAATATCTGTACATGTGGCAACGCTGCCTGTATCCAAGGGCTCTGATTTTCAGTTCAAAGGCTTGCTCGATCGCTTCACTCAGCGAAACAAATACTTCGTGAATTTCTTTTGCTACTCCGTCCGTCAACACGAGTCACACACACCAATATGCTCAGAGAGGAGCAGCGATGGCATAATCATCATCAAAAGAAAATCTCTGGACGTTCATCAAGAGAAAAAAATCCGAAGGGAGCATGGCTCTCCTCTCTCGCGCACGAAAGATCGGTAAATAGAATCGAAATAAAAATCATCTTCTTGATTATTCGGTGGAACATCTTTTTCACTACTACACATGCAAGTGTAACGTCACACGTTGAAAAATAACCTGTCACATTTTGTAGATGGGCAATGTGTATAAACAAAGTGAAATAAATATTTTTGATTGGCGCTGACAAGGAAATTCACAAAAAATCATCAGCAGAATGATTTTCTTGGAGAATTTCAGGAGCGAATTTCTTTTGCGTGATTTGCCTCCTCCCTCTTTCGCGGGTAAAGAATGTTCGCAAGTGAAATTGATTTTTTGCGATTATTTCATCCCTGGAGAGGAGAAAAAAATATCATTGATATCATTGATTTTAAGCAATTTCTTAAAAGATCAAAGTAAAGCCGATCGCAAACTATTTCGACTCAGCGACTGACTTAACAAAATCGATCAGAAAATTTCACTTGTTTTTTGCATTTAAAACTGGACCATTCGTTGTTGAAGGAGGCTGTTTGGAAAAGACTATGAAAACTTAAACTTTCCTGTTTGTTTTTCTTTTCAATATTCAAAGTAAAAAAAATAGCTTTTTGCATTACGCCTAGTTTTCATATAGCTTGTGTCACGGTGCAAGTGTTTGGTGTGTAAGGGACGGTATGGAAATTTCTTTGAAAAAAACATGGTATTACCCAATTAAATCAGGTCATACCATGTTTTTAAAAAATAAATTTCGTAAAGAAATAATTTGTAAAGAGATAATTTGTTTGTTGTTCTATAGTTAAATTAGATTTATCCAATCAAACAAATATTTGATTTTAGGTCGATTGTTCCAGAAACACTTTTCAAAGCAGCGGCAATCCGGTTCTGTACAAGCAAAAAAATTTTACGACCATACTCAAGTGGCCATCAGGCAAAAGCAATAAAAAGCCAGTTCCCAGTTTTGCACTGATTGAACAACTACCACAACAAGTCGTACACGAGCTGCTAGTTTACCGGTTTTGGAAAGATTGTTGCCAACTGGTACATTTTTGGGTGCTGTTTAACCTTGAACTCTTATCAGCAAAATGCACCCACTGTGGGTGAATTCAGTATCTGGTGATTTAAAGTCAGTGACACCGATCAACGATTTGCAAGGTGGCTTAGCGTATTTATATGGTCGTCATTTGGAAAATAAAATTGATATGGTGATAAGACAAAGATTGATTGTTATTAGATTTCTTTCAATATTTAGCAAACTAATTTTAAATTGATGTTCAAAACACACTCGGGTTTAGAAATAATAATCCTGGGATTAAACTTATCTCTTGAAAACAAACAGTAGTTGGTAGTATTACGTCCTGCTGGCACTATCTAAATTTATTTAGCAACAGTTGTTATTGCTGTTCAAAGTGCTAATTCTAACGCAAAAACATTCGAATCGTTGAGTGACAAATTTGCTATAAGTAGTGTTTGCATTATTGAGAAGCTTCGCATTGCTGAGTGTTATAATTAGTAGTGCTGTGGAATGATCTCCAACTAAGTGTTGTTATGCGATATCTGCCCAGTACGATGATGGGAAAAAAGCAAAACCTGTTTATGCAACAATCAGCTGTCCGCACTTCTAGCACTTTTTCAGGGTAGGAAAACAACACTGACGACGAAGTCGCGAAATCTAGCGTATCGTTAGAAAAGGGCGTATGACGCAAATTAGGAATTTTAAAGATATTGTTTAAAAATATTGTTGAAACTGCACTTGTGTTATATTTTAAGTACTTTAAAGCAAACAATTACAAGTCACTTTTCATTATGAATTTCGACATGTTTTGCGCATACAAGTGTGACAAATATAGATATGAGGACTTAATTGTCGGCTGCTTTTCAGCTTCAAAGCTATTTTCATGGATTTATTTTTAACTGTCAGGTGAGGAACAGTGCCAATGCTGGCGGAATAATGCAAGCTCAAATCGTGACTGACATTGCAGAAATGCTTTAGTACTCTGTTAGAATTCCTAAATGGTGATATAAGTCTTAACTTTGGATGTTTCTACTACAATTTGGAAGTTGTTCCTACTAAATTAAATACCATTCAAGTTATAACTAACACTGGTTTCAGCAAGTAAAGAACCTTTATTTGAATTAACAAATTGAAAAACAGGGTTTTTTAAACTATGGAAGCAGTAAGTATTGCAGAATGATTTAGAAACCTTTAAAACAGCCTAATAGTGCTTGTTTAAACACGCAAAGAAACAATTATTTTTCAAATGCCAATTTACGTCACGGAAGAAGATTACCAAGATTATTAAGTAATAGCCAGCTTTGTAGACTACCAAATAGAGTGCTCAACTAGAGTTCGAGCACCTATCTTTTGGAATATTTTTTAAAAATAATTGATATAATGAAAAGAAAAAAAACACAATTGAAAAAATATAAATTGAAATAACAAGCAACAGTCTTAATCTTTGAATAAAAGAGTGTTTTTAAATGCATTTTATACCAGGGGAAATATACCCATTTTAAGCCTAATAAGCAGTCGTGTTTGAATGGTGCTGGATAATTTGGAGTGTTCCTTGAAATTTACTAAAACCAAGTACACCAACGAGTAGAGCAACTTTTTGTGAACATTTCTGTTTTTTCACTTTTACTAAAAGTAATTCTATTCCTATTACAAGCATTTGAAACAAATATTTCCAAAATGTATTCTAATCAAACGAGAATGCATTGGGCCACGCCCATTTTTCTTTTTTCAGCTTAGTTTTTTGTTTACTTCCAGTGCTCTTTTGGGCCTGGTGTAGTGCTGCCAAAATGATGAAATTTTGAGCGAACACTCACGAAAAGTAGCATTTATAGAGAAAATTTCCTGGCATCACTGGCTCACTCCAATAGACGCTGCTAGTGGTGTTTTCTTCAGCCTTCGATTGGAATGGGTTTTCAAAAGACAAATGTCAAAAGACTTGGCGCGTTTGTTTTTTTTTATGGCACTTGCTAATTATTTACATGTTTCGGGATTATTTTTAAAGTGAGTGACTAACTAATGTGCAAAAGAACATATTGCTGAAAGTTGGGGGCAGTTTTGTATCGAAAGCGCCGTGAAAAAGTAAGCGAAAGTGAAAAGTTGATTTTGGCGATATTCATTAAGCGGTTGAGGGTTTCTCGCGTATGTCACAGTGTGTGCCAACAAAATGATGAGAAAATAGAAATTATGATCAAAAGTGCAATAAATATCTTTTTGGCCAGTAAGTGGCATACTTTTGCGTGCTTACTCGAGGCGGTGTTGTTGCTGGTAAGTTTATAGCCTAATAGTATTTTTGGAGCTTTAGTCGAGCATCAAACTCTCCATATGACGAAGATAGGTGTTTGATTAGAAAGGGTATATTTCCCCTAGTTCAGTTTTTTTTGCAATCATTAGTTTTCAAAAAATGGAGAATTTGACAAAAACAAAAAAATATAGCAAAAAAAACCTTTTTTTTTCAATGTTAATTAACACGAGGTATTTTCCGTAATATTTGGTATTTTTTAAAATTCTTTGTCATGCCTACATAGCTACAACATAACATACTACACGCAGAAAAATGTTTTGTAGAATCAGCCTGTACGAGGTTTGTTTCAACAAAAATTTTGTTGAATATAATCAACGCCGATTTTGCGTTGAAACAAACCTTGATTTTCTCAATTCCACAAAAATCATTTGTTGTTTTGAAAAAGTTGCTTTCACGTTTAGCGTTGATTCAACAAAAATCTAGATTTTCAAATCAACAAAATGTTTTGTTGATTCAAATATGCCTTATTTTTCTGCGTGTAGTGTTGATGGCGCTAGTGTGATGCTAGTGGAATTTGAGCAAATGTTGAAACTGTTTCTTATAATTTATTTTTTTCACTTTTTAATTTTTTTTGCTCCTCCCCTCCCCCCCCCGTCGACTTCGGTCAGAGTCGAGGGACATAAACTACAAAGAAAATATTTGCATCGGCCTTATCAAATTAAAAAAAACTGCCTTCAAGGTTACATTATATGTCACAAGCATGCCATTCAATGAAATAGCCTTGAAATGAGAATGTGAGGCTTTACAGCAAAAAAAAAGTTAAATTTTGTTATGTTGAAAACTTGGTAGGTTGAATATTAATTTTTTTGAGTAATATTACCTGAAAAATGTGTAAAAATGTGAACCTGATGAATATTCACCAGAAACTGATTTAAATTCATCATTTATTGATGTAATATTACACATTTTTTTCGACACAAAATTTGTCACTATTTCCTGATGAGTATTACCATCATTTTTTCTGTGTTTGGAGTCGTGTTTGCTTTTAAAAAAAACCTTCAACTAACTTAGTTCTTATACAAAATAAGATAGTGAATGCATGAATTGAAGAAAACAAATCTAAAACTATACGTTTATAGCAGAAATAAGCTAAATCAACTCTAGAATGATAAAGTTGGATAAAAACAAACACATGAAACAAACATTTGCTAAATCTCACAAACACAAATAAAAGCAAATGGAACCAGCTACCCAGCTAGCAACAACATCACCTCGCACTCTCTGGGCTGGTTTGTTTTTGTTTTGCTTTGTAATGCAGTTTTCCATATCCAAGAGAGTTTGCGAGAGAGAGAGCGCTTCTCTCGCACTCAAAATTGAGAGCCCAGAATGAGTGCGAGCAAAACGCTCTGAGAGTTTATTCCTCTCAAAACAAATTGTACAACCAAATGGGTGGGTGGTTGTATCGAAATGGATAGATATACATATTATACGCTCTTCTTTTTTTTTGGTGAATGCAGTTGTGTGTTTTTCCTTTGCAACTAAAATGTAACCAATTAGATGCAACGTTTTACCTCACTGCCAAAGGTATTTTCGTCCCCGACACCATCTTCTTTTCGTTTTTTTGCACTTCCTGATCCGCCGCGGACCGGTATTTTTGGCAGAGGGCGCGGAGGGAAAGTGCTTAAAATTAGAACTAAACTTGGTTCAATGAACTAACCTTTGAATGCTGCTGACTAGCGTTCCTCCACTTTTGCAGACGGCAAACATTTCGAGCTGCTAATTCCTCTTCGTTGACCCACAAAAATGTATCCGCTGGCGTAACGTTACGTGACCAAAATCGATTTACGGACAGGAAGTGGCTCTATTTTTCTTTTTTCTTGTTCTGCTCAGCCTTGACTTCCGATTTTCGTCACTGCTAATTTGGTATCACTGTACAAGCTCCAGCTCACTTTTCCTATAGACTAGAGTAGCACGTTGCCAGCAGTGGCCACTTCCGGATTTCGGAACCTGTGAAACCCCACGCACAAAAGAAAATAGGCAGGATAGCAAAATTACGTAAGTGCTCCGTGCAACCCCCAGCAGCTAGAACAGAGACCACCCGACCGAGATCTCGACCGACCGACGACGACAGACGACTTTTGCCCAAGTGGATGCAACTTTTTCCTTCTAATATTATGTTAGTCGGAGTGACTTGCTCACGGTCGTTGGGAGCGCGAATTTGCTCATCACTCGCACGATAATGGGGGCCTTTATCCTCACTGGGAGCAGAGAGAGAGAGAAAGAAAGAGAGTTTGCGAATTCGGACTTGAGTTTTTTGTTTGTTGTTGTTTAAAATATTTGAGAATGTGTGAAAATTTGACAGCTGGGTAACGATCAAAGTTGCCGTTTTTTGGATTGCTTCTGTGTTTGCAAAAAAATTCGAAAAAATATCACAAATGTGAACGTTTCAAAAAATCAGCAAAAGATAAATTCAAGCAAAATAATGCAAATAGGTCAATGTGGATTTTTAAGCAAACAGAGCATTTCTTGCACGTCAGTGAATGTTTAGGTTAAGAATGAGCAAGATAAGAGCGTCCAATTTCCCGGGGTTACAAATTTCCCGGGAAACGGGAAATTTTCAACCAATATCCCGGGATATCCCGGGAATTCCCGGGAAATTTTAAATTTATTAAAAATTGTTCTAATTTTGGTGCTGAATCATATTTTGCATATAAATTGAATAGGACAGGGACTTTAATGTTTAAAATAAGTGTAAAGATCAACTAACTTGACTGCATACAAAAAATCATACAACTACAAGAAAATGTATATTTTTCTAATTAGATAAGCTCAAATCGTACAATGAATCAAAAAATGATTTCTGTTATTTTGTGTTGAGAAGTATTTTTTCATCAAAGTGTTATGACAGTAAGTAAAATGAATCCATACTCCACAATCTTGAAATTTCTTTAAAACTTGGCTCTGTGACCAGTTTATGAGAGTGTGGTTTGGCACACGAATAAAATTATTCAAGAATTATTTTTTTCATATCAAGTAACTTTTCTAAACCAAGTAATACTGGTTTCAGCTCTTGAACAAAATAGTTAAGATTTTGTAATGGTTTTTAACACTTGGTTTTCAGGTTTATAATTAACTTCTGTTGGACGCTTTTTCATAGAACGGAAACATGATTCAAATTATACAATAAATTGTCTTCATCCCACTACCACCCTTGGATTTTTTTCATAAACCTTCTAACACCCTATGTTGCAACAGTGCTCCATAATACTAATTGATTTTTTTTAACGAATTGAAGTAATTCTTCTTGCAAAAACCTATTGGAAATATTCAATGATAGCAATGAAATTTTCATCTAATTTGTAAATGGTAAACACAAACGTAAACAATCTCAATTTCGCTTTGGCGGTAAAGGGTTTCACTATATCCAATTATTCATTAAATAAAATTACTTAGATTGTAATAGTTTATTTTTATTAAGCAAGGTCTGTTTCCAGTTGCTTCAGAAACTAATTTTATCAGACATAAATCTTGCTAGTAATTGAGTTTCTTATTTTTTTCTAGAGCATTTTTTAAAAATTGGATTCAAAATATTAGGAAAATGTATACTTCCGTTTGAATTCCTGGAATTCCCGGGAAATTTATAATTTTCCCGGGAAACGGGAATTCCCGGGAAACGGGAAATTATTTTACGGGAAATCCCGGGAATTCCCGGGATTTTTTTTCCCGGGACGGGAAATTGGACGCTCTAAGCAGGATAGACTGTAGGTATACAATTCAAGCAGATCATTGTAACAGGGCCGAAGCCGAAGTGTAAACAAAGAGTCTTCTGCTCGTTCCTAATGAAAAGCAGAATAAACTCTTTGTTAACACTTCGGCTTCGGGCCCTATTACAATGCTTTGCTTGAATTCCATGTTGGTCCACTTCTAGCAAGTGAAGTCTTCATCATTGCTATATTGCCGCCATCTTTTACTATATATTTCTAGATCACTATCAAGATCACTTTAGTATTTTGTGGCCATGTTTGAGCTTTTTGGCACCATCCCAAAGTTTTGCATTTTGCGTGAAAATTGTGAAAACCCTTTATTTCAAAACTGCGATAACTCGAGAAGGGTCAATCCATAAACCACGTGAACATCTTTTTGGAAATCTCAAACTCCAGAGGGCAAAGTTTTTTTTTTTCATGCAAATTTAAATTAAAAATGGGTCATTCCACCTTAAACGTATCAGCACTCGAAATCAACTTTTTCTGATCATTTGAGATTTGTAATTTTTACTTTATTTTCAACCAAGGCATTCTTACCTATATCAATTACTAAGAAAATTACAATTCTCAGACTAAAAATGTAGGTTATTTTTGTCCTTTATCAGACCCCCACAAAATTTCAATGTATATACAATGTTTTTTTTTAACAAACGTAGTTGAAACTTGTTCATTACAGGCTCTCACTATATAATATATGAATGTTATAAAAATATTTGTTCATAATCTAATGTTTGAAAACCAATGTTCAAAAAAAAAATCTGTACAATAGAAATAATATCTAGTATGTAAGAAAATTGTAAGTAGTCTACATAAGTTTGACGATAAAAAAATAATTTTAAACAAAAGTTTCAAATAAATAATTAAATTTGATCCAATTTTTGAATAAACTTCCTAAACGGAGTTATCAGACGTTCACAACTGTCGCAAACTACCTTGAGGTACTTGTATTTGATACAGCAACAAGATTTATTGAAAGAATCCGCTTAAATCAGTCAGATTTCGTAATTTTATAATTTTTCCGCCTTTTTGGTAAGTTTTTTTTTGCATATTTAATGACAATGGTCTCAAAGGACATTCTGTCGCGTCGATTGATGTGTAAATGTTGGTACTTTAGTCGAATTTTATGTATTTTTAAATAAAAAATAGTTTCCATACAAGGCACAGTGGGAAAAAGACAAAAAAATACCGAACATGGTTTCGCGCAAACCATCGATTGTTATGCATCAAAAGCTTCGTTTATGCACCAGGAACAATAATTCAATGTAAAATCGCACTGCACGGACCGGTATTCGGAGTACAGGCCACCGGAAGATTTGGATTTTTAGAACTAGTATCAGATTTATCCATTTGTGAACTAATACGCTTTCTTTTACCGTGAATAGCCATGCAAAACAATCATCAAATAATAATACAGCAATCCCGAGCAGACGGTAATAACTTGGAAATAACATTTTTTGATATTTGAAAATACTAGACCAATAACATTTTATGTTATTTATAACATGATTTGTTATTCGTCGTTATGATTTTTTTGTTATTGGATTGTTATTGTAATAACAACCCAATAACATTTGTCGTTATTCTTCGAACAAATCTTTGTTATTATTTTTTGTTATTTTAACAACTAATCCGATCATCCCAATAACAGTTGAAGTTATTCTTCCATATCAAAAAATGTTATTCCAAAGTTGTTTTGGCTTCAAACCAATATCAGACCAAAAATAAATTTTGTTATGATAACATAAACTGTTATTAAACCCTTATGCAAAAATGGGTTTTTCAAGAAGATTCCATAACACTTTCTGTTATTTTAACAATATTTGTTATTGAAACGGCATGAATTTTGTTATTACCGTCTGCCCGGGATTCCATTTGAAAAGAGCCTGAACTGAAAAAAAATCTCCGATCCAGCTCAATTTTTTTCTGGGGGTTCCTTGGCCAAAAAAGTTAGACTCGTATTTTTTGTATGGCCATTAGGGTGACCTACATCGTGCTAGGGTGGTTCGAAAAATTTCAATTTTAGCCATTTTTCGCAAAAAACCACTTTTTCAAAAAATCTTATCTCCGCGTCATTTCATCCGATTTGAGCTGCCTTAGACGCAAAAGAAAGGTGATTAGTTTGGCTATTTTAGAAAAATAGTAGGAAGTTTCAAAAATCTAGCTTAACATTTGAAAAAGTCGTATGAAAACATAGAATGGCGTTTTGACCGTGTCTGTGGCTATGTCTGAAAATATTTTTATCGGATTCACATAACATATCAAATATTTATCAATGTTGAATCGTACGTTTCGAGATATGATTTTTTGCAAATAAAAGTGAGTTTTTCGACGCGCCACGCGCAAAATAGGAAAATGACGAAAAAGAGAAAAAAACAACTTTTTTCACTAAAACTGCGATAACTTGAATCACTGAAGATACCAAATCAGGACCTTAAATTGCTTAATTAATAACTCTCGCCAGGAAAAAAACAAAGTGATAAAGCTATTTTTTCTGAGCATTATGCCATTACGGCCACAAAGGATTTTTAAATTGATTTTAAAATCAATTTTGAAAAAAAAATGATCCCTTTGTAGAGGACCCATAGGGACTCTCATGCCAAATATCAGCCCATTTGGTTGAGAATTGGCCTGTTTGCCGTAATCTGAGAACTTTTGTGTTTGGTTGAAACACCCTATTTACTATATCAATTTATAATGTTGAGCACTCTTTATAATTGGTTGATTTCCTGTTTTATTAAGCATTGAAAATCTTCAAAATTTTGCAATTATCAATCGATACATAAATATATGAAATCCGATTTGAACAGACAACAATGCTTAAAAAATGCTTTTTACAATCTCAAATATTTGACAACACTTTCGTTATTTCAGTTCTCTCCCTTTTTTCTCTTCTCTCTGTTTTTTTACTCTCTCAATCACTCTTGCTAGTCAAAGCGCTAATTGGAATGATAAATCTAATAAAATCGCGATTCACTTCGTTTATTGAACTCGTGTTTAATAAAACTAAAAATGAAGTCCCCATAAAACCATCCAGTTACACCTACAACACACACTCCAACACAAATATCACACTGAGATAACGCCCAAAACCACACTTTGCGACACTTTCGGTTCCCGATTATTATTTTTTCTTCGATCAAAACATTACCAACCCGTACGTACGCGGCTTTGGTCACGAGCACACTGAGCTGACTGACGGCTGCTCTCTTTTGGCGTGTTTGACATATCGTATCCACACCAGCTGCGGTGCATGTTTTTTGAATGGAAAATTACTCTCGCAGATAAAAACACGCCACACCAGCACTGCAGCACCACGTCACCAATACAGGCGCGTGCGGTTCGTGGTATCGAGTTAGGGTGATGAACTTTTTTACGTTGTGCAAAATTAGTTAGGTGAAATCTGGAGTTTTTTTTTTTGAAAGGTCCAATAAACCAAATTTTCAGTTTTTGCTTTTTGGGTGTTTTGAAAACACACAAAAAGCAAAAACTGTAAATTTGGTTATTGGACCTTTAAAAAAAACTCCAGAAATGGCCTCTTAAGCGTTTGTAAGATAGCTCCAGAATTTATACATTTAACTTGAAAATTTTAATTGTTTTCATCATCAGCACTTCTTATTCAATTAATTATCAAATGCAAAACAGTTAAAACTGAAAGATTCGAAGTATTAAGCATGATTTAATTAAAGATATAATTGAATTTAAATTAAACTGTTGAAAAATAAAAATTGCAAAAAAGGGAGAATCAAGCGTGTTAAAATCTGATAGTCCCTGTTAAAAGCTTCCAAGTTGGATATCAAAGCGAGAAAAAAGCTTTTATCCATAAAAAGCTTTGCACGTTTATTGATGAGACAAAATATCGTTGTTATCGTTCAAAAGAGCGCAAAAAATTCCGGCTGACCAAGCAAAACAGCTTGAAGAGATCGTTTGTACCTAAGTAAAACTGAAGTTCGGAAACTTCAAATTTGGTATCTTAACTGGTTGTTAGCTGGATTTCCTCTGATGAATATTGACTATGTAATTGATCATGCACACATACTTCGGTAGATGCTTATGTTCCACTACCCTTTCCTATCACGGAATAGGAATTAAATTATAAAAAACGGTGATATGACTATTCTGTATCGAGTTAGGCACTGATTTCGTTGGGTTTTGATTGATTTGAATGTCTTGATCCGGGTTTGCAACGACTGATTATTTTTTAATCTTTCTGGTTTTGGCGAGCAGTCTTGTCGAAAAAGAAAAACAGATTTTCTCTACTTCACCGACGTTTCGGCCTTCTTCAGGGGGTTTATAGTTGTCTGTTTCTTGTCAAAAATGTTTTAGTCCTATTGGACAGTTTAACAATAGGACTAAAACATTTTTGACAAGAAACAGACAACTATAAACCCTCAAAATAAAGGCCGAAACGTCTGTTTTTCTTTTTCGACAAGACTGCTTGCCAAAACCAGAAAGATCTGAATGTCTTTTCAACAATAAAAGGGACGACATAAGAATGTTTGTATTGATTCATTATTATTCACTCATCGGCTGTTTGAGTTCAAGCGAAGCTTTAACACTGCAATGTTAATGGTGATGGAAACTGATCAAGTTGTTTTGTAGTTTTTAGGGCATATTTCCACTTCCATTTTACTAGAGATTGCAAATTATCGAGTGGGATTATCATGTTCAGTTTAATTGTTTAGGTCAAGTTTAGGTACATGTTTGTATCAAGTGGACACAAACAACCTATGATTACTTGATGTCCAAACCATGTTGCTTGTCAATATTTGACAGATGGTCACCCGCATAATCAAATACCAAAGGTGAAACTGTCGAAATCATAAGAAAATTATTTCTGGTATGGTTACCATTTGTGATATTGTTGATATAATGTCACGACCATATAACAAAATTAAAATGGTACTATTTCCCGAATTGTTACACTTATCTTAACATATTCGAATGGTTGATTTTTTTCCCTACAATTTAATGAACGGTATCCATTCGTCATACGATTAGGATGGTTCGAAACAGCTATTGTTAGAACATAATAGTACTGTAGCCGGTATGATAAAAGTTATGATACTCGGTATGATTTAGTCAAAGAAACCTAAGCGGAAAATTTCCTAAATTTCCTAAGTCCTAATAATTGAAACAATTGCACAACAATTAATGGTACGATATAATTATTCCTCATATGTTTGGTATTATTTCAAACAGTTTTTGTATGATTGTGCCAAAACTGAATTTTAGCGAAAATTTTCTTAAGTCCCGATGATTCAAACAATTGTTCAACAATTCATGGAGAAATATAACTTTTCGCCATATGGTAAGGATTTTTCGGAACAGCTATTGTTAAAACATAAGGGTACCATAGCCGACGTAGTATTTCCAACTTGAAGCTCAGCGAAAAACTCTTAAGTCCCAATAATCCAAACAAGTGTACAACAATTCATGGAACGATATAACTGTTCGCCAAACGCTTAGGATTATTTGAAACAGGTATTGTATGATTGAGCCAATTGAACTACAGCAAAAAAAAATCCTAAGTCCGAATAATTCAAATAATACTTTAACAATTCATGGAACGATATACCTGAATTCAGCGAAAATTTTCCTAAGTCCCAACAATTCAAACCATTGTTCAACAATTCATGGAACGATATACCTGAATTCAGCGAAAATTTTCCGAAGTCCCAACAATTCAAACCATTGTTCAACAATTCATGGAACGATATACCTGAATTCAGCGAAAATTTTCCTAAGTCCCAATAATTCAAACCATTGTTCAACAATTCATGGAACGATATACCTGAATTCAGCGAAAATTTTCCTAAGTCCCAACAATTCAAACCATTGTTCAACAATTCATGGAACAATATACCTGTTTGCCATATAGTTTGTATGTAAAGCTAATTTATTTTCGTGATAATTTTTATAAGTCCAAATAATTTAATCAATTGATTGACCATTATCAGAACGATAACTGTTCGCCATGTGATTGGTCTATAATTTATTTGTATGGTTCTACCATACATGTTACGATATATTTATGATAAATTTTGAGGCCACATTTCATAATAAAATGCATTTTAAACCGCCAAACGTAATGTAACTGAGATAGCTCAATTAGATAAGGCGGCAGCACCACGGAAGAATCAACAGGAGACATCATCATCAAGCGGTAACAAATCCCGGACATTACAAAAAAAACGCTCACCATTAATAATCATATACTTACCATTCCCGTTAAATCCATAGTTCCCAGAACATTTGTAAAGTTTATTTTTTGGCTCCTCCCTTTTCAAATGGTGTCGGTAAGTGTCGGTAAAGCAGTTCACCATTTAAAATCATATTTTATTAATTTGTGGTACGGTTCACATAAAATAAGAATTGAACAGTTTGGGGTAGGGTATGACTATGATCCACGAAAAAAATCTCTTGTAAAAATGTATTGTAACATTACCTAACGACCTATTTAATAAATTGTAGGATTGTTTGGGGAATGGAAAATGTACGATTGCACCCTATTTGGTGTATTATTAAGATCATTTAGGTAAAATCATTCGACAAATGGTGACTGTATGGTTGTTGACTATGCGGGCAAGTATCTATGTACGGTTTTAGTCCTTTAAAATAATGTAAACAATATAAATATATTGACCGGGTATTAATAACCCGAAACAACCTATTCCATACTAAAGCGTGTACTTTGTTTTTGACAACGCATGAAAAGAGGCGCGTGTTTATGTTTACGCTGTGGACAGTTGAGAGTGAACGTTTGGCGTGGAAGTGTGAGTGTGATTGAATTATGCTGGAACCGGTTGACGGAATCCGGAGCAGGACACGACGGAAGCAGACATGAGGTCAATGGGTGGTTGGGAGGTTAATGATCGGTAGCGTTGGTGCTGCGGCCGGAACGTCGTGTCTCAAGGAGTCCCGGCTGCGCCTCTACAGTCTGATTTGGGGTGTTTTCACATATTACTTTGTTGCAGTATCGATAAAGTCCTAGTTGAAGTCTGTGATTGAGATGTTCGGCATCATAAGAAAAAGTCCACACCCGTACAATAAATTACATTTATTTACTCTAACTTTCTTAACAGTTACACTACCTGGCAGCTCCGTTCATTCGTGTGGCATTCGCAAATAGTTCATGAACAGCGGCGGTGGTGGGACTCTCCTGTTGGCAGCGACACCATTCCCGTAAACAATACTGTATAAACACAACTCTCTTTTGCTCAACGAACTGCCGGTGCAAGAGAGGCTCATTTGCGGGAATGGTTGACGATGGCCGCTCGTTTTCTGCTGCTGGTACCTTCCGGATGCCGCCTTCCGTCCCACGAACTGGATGCGAATAGTTTGCTAAAACTTGCTTAAAAATAATGTTCATCTTTTGATGCTATTTTCGCGCTCCTTTGCGGAAGGTTGGAAAATATTTACATGCTTGGTTGGCTGAGTAAAATAAATATCTACTGCGTAAAATGACTCGTTTGTGCGGTTTTTCGAATTGATTTTGTCATTTTCCTAAATGCTGCTTGAAAATATGGCGTAGACCTACTCCTGAATCGCGTGACATCTTTCTGACTAGACCTAGATCGATGTCGCTTTCCGTTACGTCACTCTTGTACTCTCGTGTTTCCGCGAAATGTTTCTAAAAGTCTACACGTTCGAGAGTCGAAATCAGTTCTGCGTGTTTATGTGTTGGTGGCAGCTTCCTAGTTACAGGTCCTATCGCTAATAATCCTTACTCAAGTTACGCTATGACTAACTTAAACGTTACGCCATTTAGGCTTGTCTTGTCGTGGTCGTTGTGTGTACGTTTGTCGCTGACTATTCGCTCTGAGTGTTCGCTGAGTATTCCTATCCGGCTCAGAACAAACTTCTGCGTCGGTTGCCAAGGTTGATCCACTCGACCGGTATCTCTGACCGCTCCTGCATCGGGGTGTTTTGACACTCGGGCACCTTGGCCACCCGCTCGCAGCGTCGGCTCACGTTCCAGTACACGTAACCCTTCGGGCAGCGGTACATGTTGGGCTGCAGCACGTCACTGCTGCGTCCCTCGCCGGCCAGGCAGCGCACGAACGTCGAGCTGCACTTCTGGTCGTCCAACGCGAAGTGACCCTCTGCCGGGCAGAGTGGCTTCGTTGAGCGAAGTTGCATCTGAAACAAAAGAGACAGAGATACCGTCATGATCCGTTGACAAACCTCCCGTTGAAGTAACTTACCGGCTGAACCTGAGGTGCGAGTGCGCTGCGCAGGAACCGCATGCTGGACGACTGGCACTGCTCATCGCCGGCTGCCGGTTCGCTGCACTGGATTCCTTCCTCGTTGTACACGGTCGCGTTGGGACAGCTGAACATCACGATGCTGTAGTCCATGCTGTTCGGCTTCTGCGTACACTGGTAGAACATGTTGCAGTCCTGCGGATGCCGACGGAAGCCCGTCGGGCACACGAAGCTAGCCTGGCCTTCGCCGACCTGCGGGCAATTGCTCTGGCATCCTTCGGGGCAGCTTCCGGGTGTCGTCGTCGCCGGCTGTCCAGCGGTTGTCGTCTCCATACTGGCATCGGTCGAAGCATCCGTTGATGATCCAGCGTCGGTAGGTTGTGTTGTTGCTTCCCCACCGGCTTCGGTAGTTTCCTGTCCTGGTTGGGTGGTCGATTCCTGTGATGGTTGAGCAGTAGTTTCCGGTTGCGTAGTTGCTTCCGTTCCCTGAGCAGCTGTCGTTGTTTCAGCGGCAGCCATCGTTGTTTCTGAGACACCAGTTGTGGTTTCCTGAGCTGCCGTTGTTGTCTCGCTTGGCGCTGCTGTCGTTTCTTGCCCAGCTGTGGTGGTTTCCTGAGCTGACGTTGTTGTCTCTGAGGCTACAGTGGTTTCCGCTGCTCCCGTTGTGGTTTCACCCGGCGCCGTCGTCGTTTCCGCCGATGTCGTAGTCTCGGCTCCAGCTTGCGTTGTCGTTTCCTGACTTTCCTCCGTTGTCGTTTGCTGACCGGCCGCTTCCGTCGTAGTTTCCTGTGCCGCTCTTTCGGTTGTCGTCTCCATACCTGTACCATCGGTCGTAGGATTACTGGTGGTTGTGGCGGGGCTAGTTTCTCCTGTAACAATGGACGTGGTAGATTCAGCCTCCGACTCTGTACTCGTCGTCATGGACTCGGTTGATGATGATTCAGTGGTGGTGGTGGCAGACCCCCTCCCGGAACAGTCTCTCGGCGGCGAGACACTGTCCTCGTGGTTGCACGTGTCTACACTCGGGTCCCAGATTGTACCCTCGGGGCAGTCGAAGTGGAACACGGAGAAGTTTTCTCCCATGCCGTCCCAGTCGACGCACCGGTAGAACTTAGTACAATCGTCGGGGTTGGGGAAGAAGCCCGCCTCGGTACAGTTAACCGGAGTCGGGGATGATGTCGATGATTGCATGCTCGCGGTGGTGGATGAAGCTGGTGCCATGCTGGATGATGTGGTGGAACTCATGCTTGGGGTAGTGGAACTCATGCTTTGGGAAGTCGTGCTAGGAGTGGTGGAGGATGAACTCTGGGTTGTGGATGTCGTGCTTTGGGTTGTGGATGTTGGGGTAGGGGTAGTTGATGTCGTGCTTTGGGTTGTAGAAGATGAGCTTTGGGTAGTTGATGTTGTGCTTGGGGATTGGGATGTCGTGCTTTGGGTAGTGGAAGTTGTGCTTTGGGTAGTGGAAGTCGTGCCTTGGGTAGTGGAAGTAGTACTTTGGGTTGTGGTAGTTGTGCTTTGAGTTGTGGAAGTCGTGCTAGGAGTTGTGGAAGAGGAAGAACTCATGCTTGTGGATGATTGGGTGGTTGTGTTAGTTGCGCTTGATGCTTCAGTCGTGCTTGATGGTTGTGATGTCGTGCTTGAGGACTGCTGGGTGTTACCTGTTTGACCGCCGCACATTTCTACTACGTTATCGTGGTTACAAGTTTGGAGCTGTTGGTCCCAGGCGGTACCGTCTCCGCAGGTGAAGTCATACTTGGTATAACCACCCTTGCCGTTGTCGACGCATCGGTAGAACTTCTTGCAATCATTTGGATCGCCCATGAAGCCTTCCGAGGTACATTCACCACTCGACGGTTGGTTCGTGGTGGGTTCCTGTCCTCCAGTAGTGGTTTCCTGTCCTGAGGTTGTAGTTTCCTGACCTGTTGTAGTTGTTTCTTGTCCGGCTGCTCCAGTAGTCGTTTCCTGACCCGATGCTCCAGTGGTTGTTTCCTGGCCTGCCGCGATAGTTGTCTCTTGTCCTGCTGCTCCAGTCGTAGTTTCCTGACCCGATGCGGTAGTTGTCTCCTGTCCAGATGCTCCTGTGGTCGTCTCTTGTCCGGAGGTAGTTCCTTCAGCGGGTTGAGTGGTCGTTTCTTGCTTTTCTTCAGCGGATGTCGTACCCGCAACCGTAGTCGTTTCCTGAGCTGATTCCGTCGTAGTGGCCGCCTGAGTTGTCGTCTCAGCGGCTGCTTGAGTAGTTGATTCAGCCGCACCAGTCGTTGTTTCCTGACCGGCCGTCGTAGCTGCTTGAGTCGTCGTTTCCTGACCAGCTTGAGTAGTCGTTTCTTGACCAGCTTGAGTCGTCGTTTCCTGACCAGCTTGAGTTGTCGTTTCCTGACCAGCTTGAGTCGTCGTTTCCTGGCCAGCTTGAGTTGTCGTTTCCTGACTAGCTGGCGTGGTCTCCGAAGCCGCTGTCGTTGTGGTCATTTGGTTTTCCGAGTCCGGAGATGTGGTGCTCTGCGCGTCCGGTTCGGGGGCTGGCTCTGGTGGGCGATCGGCACCGCAGTTTGGAACTTCGTACTCATAGTTACACGCCTGGATGCTCTGATCCCATGCCGTTCCATCGGCGCATGTGAACTCGTGCTTCGTGAAGCCTCCCTTGCCGTTGTCGACGCATCGGTAGAACTTTTTGCAGTCACTGTCGTGAGGCATGAACCCTTCGGACTCGCATCCTTCCGGTGACAGGGTCGTGGCGGGTTGCGTTTCGGTGGTTTGTTCATCGGTACCGGATGTTGTTGTTTCGCTTCCCGAAGCTGTTGTCTGTCCTGCTTGCGTTGTACTTTCTCCAGCTGGTTCCGATGGACTTCCCGTTGTTGTCTCGAGGTTTCCAGCGGTGGTGGTTTCTTGGCTTGAAGCTGTGGTGGTTTCTTGACCTGAAGATGTGGTTGTTTCTTGACCTGAAGATGTGGTGGTTTCTTGTCCTGACGCTGATGTCGTTTCCTGACCTGGCGGTGTAGTGGTCTGCTCCGTTTGGCTAGCTGTAGTTCCTTGACCTTGCGTGGTTTCCTCTTTAGGTGCTTCAGTTGTATCAGCTCCCGATCCAGTCGTAGTCTCTTGACCAGCGTTCGTAGTGGTGGTTTCGGACGTTTGCGTGGTAACTTCCTGAGCATTTGTGCTTCCTTCTACATTACCGCTCGTGGTAGGACCATCAGTAGATGCTTCCGAACTGGATGGCATTGGTTCAGTCGAGCTGGCTTGATCCGGTGGCAGGTAGGTGTTTCCGGGTCCCTGTGGGCTACCACCTTCCGGACGTCCTCCAGATCCACACTTGGAGTTTTGAACGGAGTCCGGATGGTTGCAAGCAAGAATGTCGTTATCCCAAACAGTGCCAGCACCGCAGGTAAACTCGTACCGAGTGAATCCTCCGTTTCCGTTGTCGACGCAGCGGTAGAACTTCTTGCAGTTCGATTCATGTTCCATGAAACCTTCACGTTCGCAGACACCGTTGCTTCCGGCTGGAACCGCTGGGGCACTAGTCGTAGTTGTTTGCTGGCACGGTGGAACAGTGGATGAGGAGGAGCCTTGTTCGACGGGAGATCCGGAACCACTTCCTTGTGCGCCTTCCGGGCCGTTGGAACCATCTGAACCGTTGGGACCATCTGGACCGTTGGGACCATCTGGACCGTTGGGACCATCTGGACCGTTGGGACCATCTGGACCGTTGGGACCATCAGGACCGTTGGGACCATCTGGACCGTTGGGGCCATTAGGACCGCCTGGGCCGTTTGGACCGTTGGGACCATCTGGACCGTTAGAGCCATCTGGACCGTTCGCATCAGGACCATTGGGGCCATTGGGACCATCTGGACCGTTGGGGCCATCTGGACCGTTGGGGCCATTTGGACCGTTGGGACCATTTCCACCGTCTTGGCCATTAGGACCATTAGAGCCGTTAGAACCATCTGGACCATTAGGACCATTTCCGCCATCTGGGCCATTTGGACCGTTAGGTCCTTGGTTATTGTTGTTCGGTCCATTGGGTCCTTGGTTATTGTTGTTTGGTCCATTTGGTCCTTGATTGTTGTTATTGGGTCCATCAGGTCCTTGATTGTTATTGTTGGGTCCATTAGGTCCTTGATTATTGTTATTGGGTCCATTAGGTCCTTGGTTATTATTGTTAGGTCCCTGATTATTGTTGCTTGGCCCACTAGATCCCTGCTCGCTAGGCCCATTTCCGGACTGACTCTGGCCCTGCTTGCAGGTGGGATTCTCCACGGCCCATGCATGGTTACAGTTCGAGATGCTGTCGTCCCACACGGTGTTGTCGCTACACTTGAACTCGTACTTGGTGTATCCGCCCTGTCCGTTCGATACGCACCGGTAGAACTTCTGACAGTCGTTGGGATCTCCCATGAAGCCATCGTTGGTGCAAGCCGGCGAGCTGCCGCTCGAGGAGGAGGAATCTGGTTTGGCCGTAGTCGTCGTTTGCTCTGCAGGTTTGCCGGTTGTCGTGGTAGTGCTGGACGAGCTGGACGAAGAAGCCGCTGCCGTAGTTCCGGCCGTCGTTTGAACCTCGTTGACGTCGGGATTGGTGCTATCCTCCGTGGGTGTTGGCTGCGGAGCAGTAGTAGTTGTGGTTGTGGATGCTGGAGCTTCCGAAGACGATGACGGAGCAGGCGTGACGGATGCTTCCGAAGTAGCAGGTTGTTCACCGGATGTGGTCTGTTCGGAGGTGCTGCTTGGTTCAACGGGAGCTTCGGTAGAGGGAGCTTGTGTTTGGGCAGCAGTGCTTGGTGCCTGTGTGGGAGCGGATGTGGCTGGGGCTTGAGTGGGAGCAGTCGTGGCTGCTGCTTGGGTAGGGGCGGCGGTGGCAGAGGCTTCCATTGCCGGAGCCTGGGTGGTGGCAGGTTCTGGGTTTTGGTTGTTGTTGGGGCCTTGTTGATTGTTGTTGTTTGACTGATTGTTATTATTGTCGGATCCTTGGTTCTGATTGTTGTTGTTCGATTGGTTGTTGTTGGAACCTTGGTTCTGATTGTTGTTGTTCGATTGGTTATTATTGTTGTTCGATTGATTATTGTTGTTGGATCCTTGTTGGTTGCTGTTATTTGACTGATTGTTGTTATTGTCAGATCCTTGGTTCTGATTGTTGTTGTTCGATTGGTTGTTGTTGGATCCTTGCTGGTTGTTGTTGTTCGATTGGTTGTTATTGGAACCTTGGTTCTGATTGTTGTTGTTGGATCCTTGTTGATTATTGTTGTTTGATTGATTGTTATTGTTCTGTCCTTGATTGTTATTGTTCTGTCCTTGATTGTTATTGTTCTGTCCTTGATTGTTATTGTTCTGTTGGTTGTTTTGGTTATTCTGATTGTTCTGATTATTCTGGTTGTTTTGATTATTTTGGTTATTCTGATTGTTTTGGTTATTCTGGTTATTCTGATTATTGTTGTTGTTCTGTCCTTGATTGTTATTGTTCCATTGATTGTTATTATTTTGGTTATTCTGATTATTGTTGTTGTTCTGTCCTTGATTGTTATTGTTCCATTGATTGTTATTATTTTGGTTATTCTGATTATTGTTGTTGTTTTGTCCTTGATTGTTATTGTTCCATTGATTGTTATTATTTTGGTTATTCTGATTGTTGTTCTGTCCTTGGTTGTTATTATTTTGATTGTTCTGATTATTATTGTTCCATTGATTGTTGTTGTTTTGGTTTTGTCCTTGGTTGTTGTTATTGTTCTGGTTATTCTGATTGTTTTGGTTGTTATTATTCTGTCCCTGATTGTTATTGTTGTTCCAGTTGTTATTATTTCCTTGGTTCTGGTTGTTTTGCCCTTGGTTGTTCTGATTTTGATTCCACTGATTGTTGTTGTTGGATCCACTGCCCTGATTGTTACTGCTCGATCCTTGGTTCTGGTTGTTCCACTGATTGTTATTATTCGATCCTTGACTGCTGCTGCTTTGCCCTTGATTCTGGTTGTTCCATTGGTTGTTATTGCTTGAACCTTGGCTGCTGCTACTCTGTCCTTGGTTTTGGTTATTCCATTGGTTGTTGTTGCTTGAACCTTGGCTGCTACCACTCGAACCTTGATTATTGTTGTTCCATTGATTGTTGTTGTTGGATCCCTGGTTGTTACTGTTCGATCCTTGATTATTGTTGTTCCATTGGTTGTTGTTGCTTGAACCTTGATTGCTACCACTTGATCCTTGGTTATTATTGTTCCATTGGTTGTTGTTATTTGATCCCTGACTGCCGCCATTCGATCCCTGATTGTTGTTATTCCACTGATTGTTGTTATTTGATCCCTGACTGCCGCCATTCGATCCCTGATTGTTATTGTTCCACTGGTTGTTTCCACCACTGCTCGACGACGAACTGCTGCTGGAACTGCTTGAGCTACTGCTCGAACTGCTGCTGCTACTGCTCGAACTGCTCGATTGCGACGACCCTCCCTGCCCATCGCTCGTCGACGTCGTCATATTCATGTAGTTGCTTCCCTGCTGATTCATGTGGGCTTCCGAGGATGTCGTATTCGTAGTTACCCCATTCTCCGTCATCGATCCGCTCGACGAGGTCATGTTCGCTTCGGCGGACATGTTGCTCTGGCTGAAGCTTTCCGTGTTGACGACGTAGTCGTTCTCCGCTCGGCGCGTGCACCGCTCGACTGCGTAGTCGTGGTTACACGCATCGATCCGGTCGTCCCACACGGTTCCGTCTCCGCAGCGGAACGGGTACTTGGTGAAGCCGCCGTTGCCGTTCGACACGCAGCGGTAGAACATCTGGCAGTCGACCGGATCGCCGACGAAGCCGTCCTGCTCGCACGGGAAGCTCGGGTCTTCGCTAGAGCTGGCGGGGCTTTGGGGTTGCTGTCCTTCCTGCGATTCCGCAGGTTTCGGGTACTCGTAGCCCTGTTCTTCACCACCGTTGATGTCGTTCTCGTTGTCCGAAGGTTCCGGCTGCTGGGGTTCCTGGGGTTGTTGCGTTTCCGGTTCCGCTGGTCGCTGCTCGTTGGTCGCCTCCGAAGTGCTAAAGTGTTCGGTCATCTCGTGCATGTTGGACGCCTCTCCGGCCATTGGCCCGGACGGGGCGTACTCCTGGTCTTGGTTTCCGTCGATCTCGTTGTTTCCGCCGCCGCACTCGGGTCGTTCCGACTCGTACGGATGGACGCAGACGCTCTCGACGCCGGAGTAAACCGTCCCGGGGCCACATCGGAACTTGTACGCGGTCAGCTTGCCGTCTTCCTCAACGCATCGGTAAAAGGCGTTACAGTCGTTGGGGTCCGAGGCGAAACCTTCCTCCTGGCACTCGAATCGAGTCGTGGCAGCTGCTGAAAGGACAAAGTAAAGCACATATTTAGTCGATGTGGTAGGAAGTTTAGCCAGACCAGACAGTTTAGGACTTTCAATGAAGCAATTTGGACGGCTTGCAAGCTCTCTTCGAGATAAAACTAAATAATGTGCGATACGCTTCAGGGAGTAAATTAAAATAATTCACCTTGTCGGCTTGTGGTAGGACAAAGGGAAGGGGGTCACTTTCACACGATACGGTAAAGCTCGGAACGGTGGCAAGAACCACTATAGTTAGTTCCTGTTTTACTTGGAGTTTGAATGGACATAGACAAATAGATGCGAAATATCAAAAAAATATCTTAAATGAAAATGAAAAAAATACACCAAAGGATTGTTTAGGATGTTGGTCAGTGATGTAATCGGGTCTGGCCAAAGTCCCACACTCCTTCTGAACAAAAGCATCGCCATCCCGCTGCAAAACGGTGCCGTAATGAGTTTTCAGTTTCTCCTTTCGCCACATCGTCCTTGGGTCCAAAAATAACCCCAAAATGGCGCCACCGGTGAGACTCTCCCCCGGTGTACACGATAAGATTTAATTAGATTTTTTTGCCCGATGCTTCGACACACCCGAGTGCACTTCCACTTCCGGGGGTGCTGCGCGCCAAAGTGTTGTGCAAATAAACGTGCTTCCTTTTCACGGCGGCACCTGCAAGGTTGACTCGCCGCATTACACCGGTGTTGCTGGACAAAGCGATTTGCGCACGCTCGATCGAATTCCGTAAAGAAGTTTGGAGCTTTGAAGTGGCCTTGCCACTATTGTAAAAGTACCGCAGCTTCCTTATCGGGAACCAATAAATCTGCACCCGTTGAGTGGCGAAGAAATCACTTTTATTACTGCGCCCAAGTCGGTCTTCACGCTGGTGTTTATTGACGTTTTTTGTTAGGGGGGAGTAGGGCGATAAATCATGTTTATCACCCCGGCAGGGCTGCAATCCGCACAGCATGAGTGATGAGCGAGCGTTTTATTGTATTATTTATATCATCGCTATTGGAATCTTTAGGACTTTCAAGTATCAAGTGCACCAATCTTGGATGCACTTGAAAGTTTTGCGCCATAATTGCATGCGAAAGGCACCCAAGAAGAGAGGAGTGCTTGGCATCAATATATGATCGCCTTTTTACGATTTTTCCCCTCTGATTTTCCCAACAACAGAAAGAATGTCCATTAGTGTGGTTCAGGTCCCCTTGGAAATGCAAAAAGTGGTCAAAGACCGTTGCATTGTTGATTAAATCTTTGTTCTATGTCCACTAAAGCTCCCCTGAAATTTTCAGCCAATTTGGTTCAGGTTTGGCCACAGCTCTGGGACATTTAAGTTTGCATGGGATTTTCAACGTTTTACTACGGGAAAAAATCTTTTTTTAGTTTTTACTTCCTCAACAATCAGTAACCCATTCAAATAATTAGAACTAATAAAATTTATGTAGATTATTGTATGGGGAACAACTTTTCAGAACATGACAGGTTGATCCGAGTTAATCTGGCTTAATTATAAGTGGTTTAAGCTATGGTGTCGTAATTGTTTTTTGCAAAGGGCTAACACTGGCAATTTTTTTCCTAATTTTCATCTAGGCGCTCACTACGATTTGTTTTTCATAGCTTGACAACTTTTTTGTTGTTGCTGTCAAACAATTTCTTCAACTGCAAATGGAAAGGTCTTTTTTCCAGTCATCCGTACAATTTGACCAGATTTTCTCGTTTTAGGTTCCGCAGTGTCCAGCGAGAAGTGGAAATTACAGTCTAATAAAAAAAATCCGGCGTCCCCGGAGTTCAAAATGCCGATGACCATGAGGAACGGAATGGCAACAATGGAATTCCTACATAGAGATCGCAAATGAAGGAGATATGGCATGGAATTTTATTACCTGGCCCGACTTGCCTGGTTTTTGAATTACATCTTATTGAAGCATTAAAGAAATGTTGTTGAAAAATCTGGCTAAATAAAATTCAGATTAACTTTAACTTTGTCTCCATGATATGCAGAAGTAGAGGAGTAAATTATTGTATGATCCAAGAGGAGAGGAATTAAACGCCAGCGAAACGTGCTAATCAACTGTGCCAAACCGTTCCTAATTGTATTATTGTGGTTTGTACCCAAGTAACATTTTTTTCTAGGAGTTCTACAAGAGCTCTTCAAGATAGCTACAGCGTAGCAGTTTGGACCGCGGTAGGATAAAACTCTCTTCAAATACTCTTCCAAACTCCTGAAGAAGTTTTGAAGAGAATTTTATCCTACCGCGGTCCAAACTGCTATGCTGTAGCTATCTTGCAGAGCTCTTGTAGAACTCCTGGAAAAAATGTTACTTGGGTAGCATGGGATTCAAATAATTATGTTACGTGCCAAAGCACTTAACGCGCCACTTGACGTGGATAGTGAGACGAGTCAGTTTATGTCTCCAGTGTACGGACGCAGCCATTCCCGTACTAAAGCGCCTATAAAGGGGAACAGTTCTGCTAGCCACCACCAGAGGGCCGAGGATCAACGAATGGGCGGTCATTGGGGGTGGCGAAACTGATGATGATGATGGGCGGGTTTTCCAGGATTCGTCGGATCAGAGGTTCGCGGGATGAGGCCCGGGTTTTAATTGGCCATTTGCCCGGTGTATTGAAGTGCGACAAGTCGCGAAAGCCATCGTAGCTTCGACTACAGCTCGACGGAGAGTTCTGAAGTGCCAGTGCCAGGAAGCGGTCAAAGGACTGCACGGAGGACAGAGGAGACTGGGAGAAGTGAGAACTCCAGGCAATTCCCCGCGAACCCTCCAACAACCCTGATAAGTGCCGCGAGTGACCAGACCAGAGAGGACCGCCATTACAATCCCCCCCCCCCCCCCCCTCATCAAATCCACAGAACCCCTTAGTCTAGGACTAAAGTTCCCCCGGTTCGGTCGTGGTTCCATCCAACATCCGTGATCGCGAGCGTCACCGTCTACCGTCGTCAATTGCGGTATCGACGAGCAGCGACTAGATCTGTCCCACGACTCAAACCCAGCGCCGGAAACTGGGCAATTCCCACGGAACTTCAGTGACGTGGAGGCTCGAGTCCATCACCATAATCGAGGGCGCGAGGGACAGGCACACGAAGGGGACAGCGAAGACTGCAGCAGCAACCACAACGACGCCGGGACGCCGTCGAGTTCACCGTCCAACCCCAGGCCAGCAAGCAGTAGAACGAAACGGCCGGAGGTCGGTTCCGGAGATCCGGAAGCAGAGCAGCGGCAGGTGAAGTTGAAGGACCTCACATCAGTAGAAGATCCACCCACGGTATCCGGAAAGAATCAGGTCGAGGTAGGAGGTAACCTGTAAGGAAGTGGGATAGTGCGAAAGGATAGGAGGTCAGGTAGAAGAGGAAGCCGGTGTAATAAAGTGACGTCAGAGAAGAAACCGAGGAGTTTATCTTGAAGCGACACATTGTGTTTTCCTGCCTCGTGAGCATGAGCGCATGCCGACCCTTGAGAGAAATTGGGAGTCATTCAGACCTCCCCCAACCCTCACTGAGTTTTATGCTTCGATGCCCTTGCCTGGTAGCATGTAACTATGAGGCCGCGCAAGTCTTTAGTCACAAATGCGATAGATAGCAGGATTTGGAATATATTTAATGTTAAAATCAACACTCGGTTCAACATTTTTGCTAGCGATCTTTTAACTAAATTGAGCTGCTTTACATTCCACATCTTAGTTCTTGATGATGATGATTCCGTTTGAACGAGATGTGGTTTTGACCCTTGGTGTGTTTGACCATCAACGACACATGGGCATTTAGAACTCCGGAGACGTCGGGCTATTTTTTTGGATTGGATCGTTGCACAAACTGGAGTAAGACTAAAATTTCCACTCCTCGCTGGACACTGCGGAACCTAAAACGAGAAAATCTGGTCAAATTGTACGGATGACTTGAAAAAAGACCTTTCCATTTGCAGTTGAAGAAATTGTTTGACAGCAACAACAAAAAAGTTGTCAAGCTATGAAAAACAAATCGTAGTGAGCGCCTAGATGAAAATTAGGAAAAAAAATTGCCAGTGTTGGCCCTTTGCAAAAAACAATTACGACACCATAGCTTAAACCACTTATAATTAAGCCAGATTAACTCGGATCAACCTGTCATGTTCTGAAAAGTTGTTCCCCATACAATAATCTACATAAATTTTATTAGTTCTAATTATTTGAATGGGTAACTGATTGTTGAGGAAGTAAAAACTAAAAAAAGATTTTTTCCCGTAGTAAAACGTTGAAAATCCCATGCAAACTTAAATGTCCCAGAGCTGTGGCCAAACCTGAACCAAATTGGCTGAAAATTTCAGGGGAGCTTTAGTGGACATAGAACAAAGATTTAATCAACAATGCAACGGTCTTTGACCACTTTTTGCATTTCCAAGGGGGCCTGAACCACACTAATGTCCATAATTGAATTATTGCATTTTCCGTAAAGGAGAAGTTATCTCAGCTGTCTCAGATTGTTCTGGAAAGTGTGCTGCTGCAAGTGAAGTGGATGCAATTTTCCGATGAAGAATCTCAATCACTTCAATAGCCCTGATCGTTGGCAGGAATTTCAATAGGTTAACTTGTTCTTGTGAATTTCTATTAACTATGGAAGCCAGATGTAATATCTCCTATAGATATTTTTTTCTAGATAAATCAATCAGAGTATAAAATTCCATAATTGAATACCACTTCAACGCAGTTTAAAACTGCCATACCTTTCAACGCTTTATCACTGGATCTTATGGTAAAAATGTTATTTTTTGTGTACTTTGCTAAATTGGGTACTAAAGCCCGATGTAAATTTGTATGTACAATCTAGTGTACAATGGTAAAAAACAAGTTCAAAAACCATTTCTGATCACTTTTTTTTCATTTTAATACAAAATAATATTGACAAGACAACATTTTTTCGATGGATCAACTATGGTCCCCTTTGAACGAGCTGTCAAGTAGGACCTTTTCTGTCAAGAAGAGCCACGAAGATATTTTTTTAATTGATTTAAAATTCACTTTTAAATACCTACTTTGTGGTCGTCCAAAGGGTCATTGTGCTCAGAAAAGCTTTATCGTTGTGAACAATAAAATCACAAATTTAAGCAAAATTGCTAAATTGTTTGATTTATAAACTGTTAAATTTTACAATTGTTCAATTGGGTAGTAAAGCCCTATGCCAGTTTTTTGTACAATGGTAAAAGCATGATTAAAACCCGTTTCTGATCATTTTTTTTTCATTTTAATGCAAAAAAACTTCGAATAATTTTTGCATCGGCCTAAATTGTTAAAAAAAGTTGAACTGTTAAACTGATGAATTGCAATATTGTTAAAATGTTATTTTTTATTCATTGTTAAACGGTTTTATTTTTCAATAAGTCAAATTTCTAAACAAAAATGATGCTCAAATACAACGATTTCGAACAAGTCATCCAACAGTGTTTCTTGTTTGAGGGAATCGTATTGACATGCTAAAAATTTTGAAGTGGAGATTTTCAAAAATTTGGGTAGTTTTCGAGCAATTCCAACAAAAATATTAGAAAAATGATTTTTCGGGAAGTCATTTTTGGCCAAAAACGTACCGTAAACCGGGGTGACTTTGATAGGATTTCAACTTGTTTTTAGAATATTTTCCAACAGGTAAGGTTTTTCTCAAGATTCTTATTTTTAAAACATGTACTGGGGTAGGCCACACAAAGTCCAAGAACTATTTCGGAAAAAAGTTTTTTCAATAATGTTTAGAAAAATAGTTACGTTAAAAATTCTTAGTTTTAATTCCGGGGTGACTTTGATAGTCATAGTTTTTCTTGTTAAAATCATATTTAAGATGTTCAAACTTTATTTTTACGCTAAATGTACCATCACTAAAGTAGCTGATATAGTTTTTAAGAAAAAAAAAATCAATGTTTATATTTAGTTAACTAAGGGTATAAGCTTTTTAGCAAACTACATATAAATTTTAGGTAAAATTGTTAAAAAGTCGGCATTTTGCCTGAAATTTGTTTAAACTAGTTTTGTTTATAAAATAATCGTTTTTTATTACATTTTATACTGAATTCGAAGCACGAATCACAAGTTTTCACATTTTGCATGAAATTTTTTCAACTGAAATTGCCTATAAATTTGGAGATTTTTTTTAAATTGTGTTTCAAAAACACATATTATTTATTATTTACAAACTTTTTTGACCATCTCCTAGTGGAAAATTGTCCAAAGAATCCGAAAATTCATTCTGTTTTTCGATCAAAAATCATGTTCATTGAGAAAATCATGACACTTTGAGAAGTTTAAAATAATGACTTTCATCAACATTTTCTAAACTATAGTTAACTAACTTTTTAAACTTGTCAAAATTTTATGAAAAGTTCTTCTTGAGGTACTTTGAACACTTCTCTACCACGGTCAGTATGTTTCTAAATCATTCCTTGCGTAATTTAATTGTACTCTTCATTCTGCGGAAAAATCGCAAACCTATCAAAGTCACCCCGGCTATCAAAGTCACCCCGTTTTACGGTACCTCAACTTTAGACGGCTGTCAAAATAACAGGATTGTTCTAGGAACGATTTTTTTTTCAGCGAAGTCATCTTAAGATGTCCCCTACACGACCCTTTTAACAGAATTCAGTTTCATTGAGAAGAATCTGAGAAATGGTAAAATCCGTAAAAATCACTTTCTTACCCCCCAGATCCAATGTCACCCCCACTGGCGGTAGATGGGTAAATTGTTAAATTGTGAAATTTTACATTTTTTTATTTTTTAATTGTAAATTGATTTTATTTTTATTGTTAATTTGTTAAATTGCTTAATTGTATAACCACGGCAAATAGTGCCCAGGGCATTCGTGGAAATACAATGTCCCATCCCAGAGGGTCCCGACGTACCAAACCTTCTTAGCATGGTGGCTCCAACGAATACATCCAAAAATCTCGGAGCGTATGGTGGTGTGTTCCCACGCTTCTTCCTCCCCTGTCGATTCAGAATTGTGTTGTTGTTCGAACACTCAGTGCTCAAACTCAACCCAATTACGAGTCATCTTTGCGATACGGCTTTACGCAGTAGGCCTGGCCGCTTTAACGCTTGTGATGTTTCAATGCATTTTCAATGCAATGGCGCATTACAAATGTTAATAAATGACAAGAAGAGTGCTAGGCGTCATCTAACCTAAGGCACTCTCCAGGATCCCTTCGAAAGATTGGCTGCGCTAGGGTCTGATTAGATTAGATTAGATTAGATTAGATTAGATTAGATTAGATTTGTTAAATTGCTTAATTGTTAGATTGTTTAATTTTGTTTCAAATGATTAAATTGCTGAATTGTTTTTTTTAAATGTTTTGTTGTTATTACTGAATTGTTAATATTGGTAAGAATTTTTATTTTAAAATTTTTGATTTGTTAAGCTATTAAATTGTAAATTAGTTGAATTAAAAAATCGACTGTCAATTGTTCATTGCTCAACTGGCCAATTGCTAAATATTTAATTTTTGTATTGATGTTCAAATGTCATTTTTTTTAGTTGTTAAAATGTTAATAAGGTGAAATTTTCAGGTTATTAAATTGTTAATTTGGTAAAATGTTAAATTAAGAAATTGCATTTTATTTTTATTTCTTCAGATGTTAAATTGTAGATTTGCTACATTTTTTATATTTTTAGTATAATGTGTTATATTGTAATACTGTTTACTTGTAAAATTACCTGATTGATAAATTCTTATTTTTCATTTCAAATTGTTATATTTTCAAATTGTTTTATTTTTGAATTGTTAATTTATTAAATTATCAAAGCGTTAATTATATGAGCAGGTCACAATTTAAACATTTTCATGAAAAAAAAAACATTGGGATGCATCATGCAGCCGTGCAGTTGAACAACAGTTTTTTTTCATTTCGCTTAAAACTAAAAAATTACGAACTGTCACTATTTACACGGGACTCACACAAACTGTCAAACCATACGTTTGGTAGTAAGTGTGAGCTCTGTGTAAAGAGGATGTCAAACTAAAAAGTGATCTTCGTTCATTTGACAACAATTCGTGTCAAACCATCGAGGTTTTAAGGTTCGACGAGTTATGAAAAAACTAATTTTGCAACGAATTGCATACAACGTGGGTTTTTTTTAATTACGAAAAACAAATCAAAATTTGATCAAAATATTATTGAAATGTGAAAAGTTCAGTTCAGAACTTGTATCGAAAAGTAATGTTAACTAAAACTGCTACACAGAAAAAAAGTAGAATTTTGGAATGTTGAAAATTTGGTAGGTTGAATATTACCTCTTTTTTGAGTAATATTACATAAAAAATGTGTAAAAATGTGAACCTGATGAATATTCATCAAAAACTGATGAAAATTCACCATTTTCTGATGTTAGATTATACATATTTTTGACACAAAATCTGTCACAATTTTTTCTGTGTACGTGGTTTGAATCTCAAAAGATAATAATGATAATATTTGGAAAAATCTATTCAACACGTTTCCATAGCGATGCAACAGACTATCGATTGCAATGGAATTTAAATTGTGCATCGTCCACTTGCAGGCGCATTCCAGTGCATACTCTCCGGTGCAATGGAGATCGATTGCTTCTATTTACCAGTGCAGTGTAAATATTTGCAGAAATTATTAATTAAGGAAGTATTAATTTCCGTTTCCAGCACAGTAACCAATTAAAACACAAACACACACACACACTTGTAGCACACAGAACGTGTTGCAATAAATAAGATTCCATTCATTGGATTTCTTTGAAGTGGCCAGAACGATTCCAAGAAGGGAGGGTGCGAGGTGGAAAACCAACAACTCCTGCACTGTAGTTGTACGGTTTCCCGTACTCCAGGGATAGTTAATCACTGTGACCACCTTCACGCCGGACCTAACCTCAACGTGGTGGGGCAGCGCGGGTGTAATCAGCCGTGCAAGGGAAAGAATCACCCTTTGCCGCCCGAGAGAGCGAGAATGTGTGCAATGACGGATGATTGCACACCGGTTTTGCATCGTGTTGTCCCGGGGTAACTCCGAACGGCGAATGCGGCTTATAAACTTGTGTTGCGGAACATCGTCCTTCGTTGGTATGGTATTTGCGGAATTTTGGAACAACTTTCTGAGAAATTTAGATGCAAAGAGAAACCTTCCCACAGCGACGCTGCTTGGAAGGCACGCCGGTGAGTATGTCCCCCAAGTTCCCGCAAGTTATCTTGCAGATTACGATAGTTAAGATTCTCTTCATAGCATTGTAACTCGAAAGGCACGTCGACAGGTCGACAGGTATAAAAGCAACGCGATTGTTCAACCCTTCCCCATAGCATCGCAGCTCGAGAGGCATAAAAAAATCCATTTACATTAGACAAAACAAACTTACGATAAATGATTAAAGATCACAATATTATCTGTCCATGCTCACACCTCCTAAATCACAATCCTGTCCACAGTATCCAAGAGCAAATTAAGTAGCACTCTCCTCCCCCCCCCCCCCTCCCCCCTTTAAACTAGCTCTAAAACGAGTGTCATTTGTGCGGCAATGAGTTTCGATTATCTCGATTCCCAGCGGGGTACTACTCTTACGCACGCTGCTCCATAATGAGGTGTAAATTTATGCAAATTAAAATGTTTTAATCAATCTCTATCTAATCCCTCGGGGCTTGAAAACGGGGTTGCTATGCCGTCCATAGAGACGTTTAAAGTAACTTTTCTACACACGTTCCGTTTTGCATCGCCAGTAAAGAGTAAGTGTAGGCTGCTGCAATTGAAGAGGCTGAAAGGTACGGTGAAGTTGTCGCTGAAGCCTAACCTTGAACCTGCCTTTCCAGTCCATGACGGAGAAGACGAATGACATCGAATTAGGCTTATCGTGTTTCACAATTATGCGGACTCTTACCACACAGATTAATGAAGTCCTCACTGATGATTTGATTTATTAGACTACAGTGGAACTACACAGTGAGAGGGGGGGGGGGAGATATTAAATACAGTGTAAGCCTGATGGTTTGACAATGTCATTAAAATCACGCTGAACACATATAAGTCTTACAGACATTGAAGACCTTAATAACTTCCTGAGAGATATTTAAGGTGTTGAAGACATTGATAATTTTGTAGCACGAAAAAAAACATTGAAGACAGTAATGCCAATTGAGACAAGTCGGGAAAGCTTAAGTCATTAAGGACATTGAGACATGGAGACAATAACTAATTTAGTCTCTGAAGAAGTCGGAAACATTAAAGTGGTTCAAAACATTGAGACATGGAGACAAAAAGCTACAGAGACATTGAGGCATTGAGACATTGAGACATTCAAGACATTAATGACTTTGAAATGAGTTGAAGACATTAAAGATCTCGAAGTCCTTGAAGAAGGCTGAAAATTTGAAGTCATTAAAGAGATCCAAGACAATGAGACATGGAGGCAATAAGAAACAGAGGCGGTTATGGCGGTTACTTAATTTGAGACAATTGAGACGCTAAAGACATTGAGACACTCTGAAATCAATTAAGACTTTGAAGACATTTGAGACATTGAAGACATTTGAGACATTGAAGACTTCGCCAACGCTGACAGACGTTGAGACATTCAAGAGAACTGAAATCAAACCATCGTGGTTTCACTGTAGTCAGACATCCCACCAGTTGTGACAATGAGCTCGTAATTTGACTCATGTGGGACTGAGGTTAGATTGATGAGTTTTCATGGCGCGCGTCTTGTTTGTGGAAAAGTGTCATTCTCGATGTGGTTGAAATTAAACCGCAGTCCTACTGAAATTACGCGAAACATAATAATTAGTTCCAGTGAAGTTCGAGTAACTAAGCTCACCAACTCTTCTCATTAATCCTAGATTTTTTTTTTCTCTCAAGGCAGCCACTAATCTTCCTTCGCTAAGCAGCCGCCAAGTGGATTATCACTTGACAATTTTGCCAATTATTAACGACGTCTGACGTTCAGCTGGTCAACACAGGGCTTCCATCGCTGGGCTCAGCAGGGCAGGAAATAAAGATTATAGTTATTAATTTACTCAGGCACCCACGGATTAGGCGGCCGGCAAGGTTCGTGCAAAATGTATCACAGTTTGAGCTGGAGACATAGACAAATGGACGTAGGACCTGTTGATGTAGACATTTGAGACGTAAGGTACAAAAAAGAATTAAGACAATCAAAACAATTAAAAATTTAGACAATTAAGACAATTAAGACAATTTAGAAAATTAAGACAATTAAGACAATTAAGACAATTAAGACAATTAAGACAATTAAGACAATTAAGACAATTAAGACAATTAAGACAATTAAGACAATTAAGACAATTAAGACAATTAAGACAATTAAGACAATTAAGACAATTAAGACAATTAAGACAATTAAGACAATTAAGACAATTAAGACAATTAAGACAATTAAGACAATTAAGACAATTAAGACAATTAAGACAATTAAGACAATTAAGACAAATAAGACAATTAAGACAATTAAGACAATTAAGACAATTAAGACAATTAAGACAATTAAGACAATTAAGACAATTAAGACAATTAAGACAATTAAGACAATTAAGACAATTAAGACAATTAAGACAATTAAGACAATTAAGACAATTAAGACAATTAAGACAATTAAGACAATTAAGACAAATAAGACAATTAAGACAATTAAGACAATTAAGACAATTAAGACAATTAGGACAATTAAGACAATTAAGACAATTAAGACAATTAGGACAATTAAGACAATTTATATTACTGAAGATAACTGAAGAGTACTGAAAAAAACTGAAGACAATTGAAGACAATTGAAGACAATTGAAGACAATTGAAGACAACTGAAGACAACTGAAGACAACAGAAGACAACAGAAGACAACTGAAGACAGTTGAAGACAACTGAAGACAACTGAAGACAACTGGATACAACTGAAGACAACGGAAGACAACTGAAGACAACTGAAGACAACGGAAGACAACTCTAGACAACTTTAGACAACTGAAGACATCTGAAGACAATCGAGACAATGAAAACAATGAAGTCAAATAAAAAAATAAAGACATTTAAACATGAAAGATAACAGAAAAATGTATAAGTTGGCAAGGCAGTGAAGACAATTAGGGCAATGAAGACAGTGAAGACATGATATAAAATCAAAAAAATGTAGAACAGTTGAGAGATGTTCGCACAAAGATCCCCGTCCAACTCAGCTGCCTCGTAATAGCCGAGATATTCTGCTGGATCTCGTCCCATTCATCTTCCCACTTGAGATCTAGCCAGTTCCTGCGGCATGACGGCTCTCAACCTCCGGACTCCGACCACTTCCAAACCGCGTTTAATTGAGTGCATTCGGTCGTGAATTATCACCCCACGGGTCGGCCGGTTGTAATCCGCTCCGCGTGCCCTCGTTTTGTCTTGCTCGCTGGACGCGAGAATAAATTATGAAATCAGATTATTTATAATTGCATGATATTATTTATTGCCACCGCCAGCACGGGGAACAAGTGCAAGATTTCCCAGCATGGTTTGGACAGGAGTTGGTTGTAGGAAAATTGCGTGGTGGAACATTTTTTCAAGCAAGTCGGAGCAAGGCTTCCCACGGCTAACTTTGATCGGGGCAGGATTTATTTCTAGCTTATCAAATGAGGGTGTTTGGGCGAGCTTAGCTGTTGAAACAGATAAATAAATGGCTTTTTTGTAACGGGATATTTCGTCTAAAAGTTCTTCGAGTTGACAGTTGAGTTGTTTTGATGTGGATCGCAAGTGAATTTATGTAAATATGATAATTATTCAATCAAATTGTTGACCACAAGGCCGCTAAACGAGTCATTCACCGTTCGCAGTACCTGCTAACTATGACATTCCCCTGAATTACCTCAACCGGATAATAGGGCCCGTCATAATCATCTGGTCGACTCGGGTGGGACACCCCGTCCCACGTGGTCCAAGAACAGGTGGCGCAGGGGGGGTTTATTGGCACCGTCAAAAGAGCTGTTACAAATAGCTGTAAACCATCATCATCATAAACAGCGCAATTGCTGTTATTGAAAGCTTGAAACTGCCAATTACCGACACACCTCTCATTCACACTCACACTCACACACGGGGACGATTTTCAACACTTGAAGAACTTTAACAGAAGCAAAACGGAACGTAACGTCACAAAAATTAAAAGAGATTGAAATGAAGTGAAAAATCGCGCACACTCGTCCTCCGTCTCGCTCTTTCAAGTCAGTCTGACAGTTGGTTAGTGTCTTGCCCCTCGGGCGGCAAGAATCACAGCTGCTGATAGAGTGATAATGATAATGATAAGGTCGGACAGTTGAAGAGGGGGTCTTTCTTTTTTGCATCCCCCTGTAACCATTTACGACAATTGATGCCGTGGAAGCTCAAGGACGTCAAGGCAGAAGGGCCAATCCCCCGCCAGCCATTATGGTGGTGATGGTGCGGTCACACTCTGTAATGGTTAGTGTCCTGCCCCTTGTTGCTCCCTGATGTAATGACAGGTCGTGGGACCCGGGAAAAGAATTTGAAATATCTCACTAAATCTTGTCGCCATTTTCTTTTAGTGCTAGTTTTGTGCTTTTTCACAGATTTTGGTGTGGTACTTTTGTAAATAATTTCAACTACAAAAATGTCGCCCAGATGTTTCAGTTCTGCTCGGGTTCCCCCGACCATTTCCCTACCAAACCCTCAAAGTGAAGAATCCGGGCGCCCTCAGGTGGCGTAGCTGGTGAACATGGCCTGTTGTGGAAAATCACAGCCTACTCGGTTCTACGCGATAGAGCGCGATTAGCCTGGCCAAGCTAAAGACCCAAAACGCAACAAGACGCACTTCTGACAGCAGCTAGCCGACGAAGCTGGCGCGGCGTGGCGGCTTTGTAAGTCAACTTTAGTGTTATTGTTATTGTTATGGCGATTATATTAATCCCTGGTGCTATTTCGGCCCGCAGCATGACACGAAACTGACAAACTTCCTCCTGGTGGGAAACGGTTGGGATAGTATGCACGAGTGTGTGTGTGTGTTATCATCGGCACACATACATGGACGAAAGGTTATACAACTATCTTTTCTGGTTGGTGGAAACAATAATAACAAAGTAGGCTAATTTGGTCCCTAACCTAATTGTTATGATGAGAGACAGAGATTATCAGACGAAAACTGACATATTTTTAAAGCATTTTTAAAGTTTATTCGTGTTATAACAATCTTTAAAACGGAGGTGTACGAATTTTTCTTTAACGATAGTGATTTGAAAAAAGCCAGTACAATCAACCCACGGTGGTTGGTCACTTTTTCGTTTGTCACTTTTTTTGCTCGGCAACGTTTGGTAGTGTGTGTGAACTCCGTGTAAAAGGGGTGTCAAACTTAAAAGTGACCCCGTTCGTTTGACAACAGTTGGTGTTAAACCATCGGGGTTTGAGTGTAATTGTTTTCAAGATGTTCGATATGAATGTTCATGTCATCAATACATTCACAGGTTAAATGTCGCTTGCTGCTGAATATTTTGTCACTCGCGAAAATTGCTCGATACTTTAATTTTGTAGCGAAACTTTGCCAAATTTTCCCTTTTTTATGTTTAATGTGATTTTACAAATAAATAAACTATGTTTTTCAATGTTTCAACAATAACTTAATAGTTTAAATAAGGCTTTCTAGTCAGAAATATACTAACAAATTCAAAGTACGTTTGCATGGTAGCAGTTTGTTGTCAAGCGACTTCTAACTGGTGACTTTGAAAATAATTGTTGGGTTAAATTATATTCTTTTCATTGGGCCTAGAAAACCTTTTAAGTTTTCTTACTCTTGCCTATAAAAGTTCTCTTCAACAAAATTTTAGGACTACAATTACAGAAATAACATATTCTTTTTCCTCAAAACAACACACTATCCTCAACCAAAAAAAAAAAAAAACAAAAAAAGAGGATCGAGAAGTATCACTTTCTGATGCAAGCACTGAAAAGATTTTCTTATCAGCACTGAAATGGGTGCTGAAAGGTATCGAAAAGTTATACCTGGGTGAAGAATAGAGTGAATGCGTAACGTGATTTTCGAATGATCCCACTTTGTTTACATCTACAAAATAGGAAGCTGTTCAAGCACAATCATGACTTTTTTTAACTGATAAATGAGCTGTTTTATGATTAGTTGTTTGTGTTTCATTTTGGCTAGTTTTTGATATTTTTGAAATTGTGTGTGTTTTCAAGTTTCATCGGTTAGAAGAGGTTTTTCTTGTTTACGGATGACGAAGAACTACGGAAAGAGTGTCATTCTGAGATGTCGTTGATAAATTCCCTAGCTGATTTTGGAATCCTACAGCTCTTCCTGGTCCAGTGAAAAACATCGCTAATTCTAGCGAAGCTGATCCAACAAACAGAGAAGATTCTCACTAAACCAGTAGGTTTGTAAACGAAATCAAATTAAGATTAAGACAGTTTCTGGATGGATACAACCGCATCGACTCCATAAACAACTTCCATTCATAATTATGAAAAAATCACAATCTGCCTTCAACTTTTTAAAGATTTGTTGACTTCAACTCCAGGTCTTAAAAGCCACAAATTTTTCATTCTTGAAAAAAAAAAAACAATTTTTAATGATCGATAACAATGCTTTCTACTTTTGGCGAACAGTTAATTGGTTCCACTTTGACAGTTCAAAATTGAGGCTGTTTTGCGAACCACTATTCAGCACCCAGAGTAATACTTTTCAAAACTGTTTTGATTTAAAGGTTGAATTGACTAAACACATGGACATTTGACTTATATTCCATTCAAAGATTGTTTTTCGGAAATGCAGAAAATGTAAAATTAGAATTTTTCGTTCATTTTCTTTTCGTCACTCGTTGCAAAAAATACTATTATTTTTTTTGTATCACAAATTAAAAAAATATCTTTAGTACTGTAATGATTCACAGCACTGATTTCAAACAAGTAAAAGGCATTTTGAAATAATAAGGGATTTTTATTGTTTGTCAATGGGGCTTGTTAAAATTGAACTTTTGTCTCCACCTCTTGTGAAATTTCATTAAAAAATAAGATTTCAAATAATATGAAAAAATACAGGTGTTCGGCCAGGGGCCGACTCCGCGGGGGCCAGAACCACCAACTCACCGATTCCTTCCAGCAGCAGACGAAGTGGACGACCAGCGGTGTGGTGAATAGAAGAAAACGTCACCTGACGTCAATTTAGAACACAACGTAGGAGTCTTTGTTATTATTTACCTTTCGATCTGTGATAGTTAGAGTGATGTTTGAATATTGTGAAATGTTATGTGTTAAGTTAAGACCAATAAAACGATCTCTTTTACATCCAGCTTCCGTCTAGACAAGTCGTCTGGAGGAGCCATCAAAACCGAGTTGTTTTACTCCCTCCGAACTCTGGTCCGCTCGTCCGCATCGTTGCTGCTGGAAGGTTGGTCGCCGGTGGATCCGGTCCTCTCTGAGTCGGCCCCTGGCCGAACAACAGGTATACGTTGTTAAACCTTGTACAAGCAATAGTATACATTTTAGAATGGGTTCGTGGATACAGTTTAAACCTATTAAATGAACTAGCTTAAACTATTTTATTGTTGAAGAACGCTGTATTTGTTTATTTTTGCAATTCGTATTTATCTAACTCGGTAACACCTCGTTAGATAAATGTACGACTCGTGCTCAAAAAATATCATCTTTTTGCAACTTGTTACATAATAGTAGTTTATGCAACAAGTTGCAAAAAGAGGATTTTTTTCAGCACGAGTCGTACATTTATCTAACGAGGTTCACCGAGTTGGATAAATACGAAGAGTGCTGAAAAAATCAAGGTTTGCAACGTGTTCCATACAACATTTTTTGCAATTCCAAAAAACACACACTGAGTGAAATGTTATGTCAAATTTTCATGTATTTTGTCAATAAATCGTTTAAATCATTTTTTTTTGAAAAGTGTTACTTTTCGAAACAAGTGCTGAAAAGTTCATCTTTTCTATCTAGGCTATTTCGTCGTCAAAGAATGACAGGAAAAGTAAGTAGTTTCACGACGGAATTGCAAAAACTTCTTTTTTGGATTTTAAACAAAAAATAAAACTATAGACTTTTCAAGGGCCACGGAAATACAGTAGATGTTCGGTAACTGGGCGATGTTTAACTGGGCTGCTTTTAAACTGGGCACTCGATAACTGGGCCGTAGCCCAGTTAAAAAGCAGACAAACGTCAAAAAACCAAAACAAATCAAAATGACCGAGGGGTTAATGGATGCAATAATCATATTCAATAAATAAAAAAAAAAAATTTTCAAACTTTTGGTTAATTTCAAGTTACAATTGAAGAAATATGAAAAGTAAGAATTGTAAATAAATTTGAGTAACTTTTATTTTATATGTCATCTGGAAAATATTATTCATCGGTGATCCCCTCGTTATTTTTTGTTCAGCCCAGTTAACGAGCAACATTCGGTGACTGCACGGAGAAAAAAGAGTTCCTAAAATCGTGAACAAGCGTTCATGAAAATGGGAACCATGAACAAAGTGTTCAAATTTCATGGTACGTTTTTCAAAATCATGGGCATGGGATTTGAACAATTTGTTCGAGGTTCCCATTTTCATGAACGCTTGTTCACGATTTTGCGAACTCTTTTTTCTCCTTGTGGGCTACGTTCTCAGCCCAGTTACCGAACAACTACTGTATACGTTATAATTTGAAGAAAAAATATTTAAAAAATGCATTAAACTTTTTGCAAACAAAAATTTAAAAAAATTACCCGTTTAGGGAACAAAAACAATCAGCTTAAAGCTAATGACAAGTGTGGAAATTTATTTAGCATGTTAAGCATGTTTAAACCTTATCCAAATTTTTCAAATAATCATTTTAATTCATTCAGCCAAACTTGCAACCGTAATGAACTTAAATTTAAGTTCCATAAAGTACACCTTTTTCGATAAATTGCCATTTAACGTTTGAAATGGGCTAAAAACACATTCTTTAATCAAATGTTTCATATTAAACCCAAGATTAAAACCCACAGTAAACTTAAGATGATTACGTTACAACTTTTTATTTTAAATCTACACTTTCTTCTATTGGAAATTTTTGATTTGTTGAACTAAACAGTTCTTAAGTTCAAAACATTTTGAGATACTTTTTGATAAACAAAATTTCGATGTTTGTAATTTGTTTTTTTTTTTAACAGCAGTTTTCCCAAAAATGAACAAGTGTTGAGGATTTTTTTTTACTTTTTTTTTATTTGGATGAAACTTTTTTTGTACTTTTTCTATGGCCAAACAAATCATTTTGTACCATTGGTTCGATCATACAAGTTTTCATTCAATTTCAGCTGTCATATAAGCTGTCAGATTTTCTGATCGATTTGATGTCTTTGGCAAAGTTGTAGCTCTTAAAAAATTACCAACTTTTTATTCGACTCTTCACACAAAAATGGAAAACTTCAATCAAAATTTTTGGACATGTTTCACAAAAAAAAACATCTTTTAAGCTATGGCTCAACTTGGCCAAATTCATTTGGCAGTGTTCCCAAATAAAAAAAAACATTTTTTAAACGAGAAATAAGGGCATTGAAAATCATTTTGACTTAGTTTTAGATGATGAATCAAATTTGCAAGCGAAATGTACCGTCAGTGGGGGTGACTATGGGTCAAAAAACGAAACACCTCTCGAAATTTCTTAATAACAAAAACAATTTAAATAACATCGAAAATCTTTTAACGTAGATTTGTTCTTAGATAGTTTACTAACATTTTCCCAAAATACGTTCGATTTTGATGAACACTACCTTAAATGCCAATTGTTTGAAAATTGACCCAATCTCACCCCTTAGAGGGGGTGACATTGGGTCAAATGAAACTAAAATGATGCTGAAATACAAAGATATGGTAAAAACAAGTCATCCAACAGCGTTTCTTGTTCGAGGGAATCGTATTGACACGCTACAATGTTTGAAGTGGAGATTTTCAAACACTTGGGTAGTTTTCGAGCAATTCTAACAAAAATATTAGAAAAATGATTTTTCGAGAGGTCATTTTTGGCCAAAAACGTACCCCAACTTTAGACATCTGCCAAAATAACAGGATATGTTCTAGGAACGAATTTTTTTCAGCGAAGTCATCTTAAGATGTCCCCTACACAACCCTTTTAACAGAATTCAGTTTCATTGAAAAGAATCTGAGAAATGGTAAAATCCGTAAAAAATCACTTTGACCCAATCTCACCCCCCAGACCCAATGTCACCCCCACTGACGGTACTTTACATAACGAAAACCTCTTAAAAATTGATGTTTAGTTGCTAACGTGACTTTTTTCAAGCTGGAACATTTCTGAATATTTTTTTTTCGAGAGGGCAGAAATTTTCTTATAATTACAAAATCTTTTAACTTAAAAACTATAACTTTTAATTACCATTTATTTGCGTCCAAGACAATTAAAATCGATTGAACTGGCGTGGAGGTATGATTTTCTAATAAAAATTGTGGTTTCTGCGAAAATCGACGAAAATTGCACTCCAATTTTGGGTTTTTTTTAAATCATGCTGTTTTCGTGAGGAATTGCGGTATACAGCCTCCGAAAGCTTTACTTTTGAATAACAAATCTTTTCATATTTTTTTTTAAATTATGAATGGTCCTTACATTTTAACAACATTTTAATGTAAGGCTTAATTAAAAAAATTGAAAATATTTTCATACGAAAGCTTAAAATAAAATAATCAAATAAAAATTGAAAAAAAAAATCTTGGAGTTTTAAATTCTTTCTGATGAAAAATCAAACAGATCGAAAACCCACACAAAAAAGTCCTCAACGCTTTTCCACGTGAATGAAACCTTTCTCCTCGCTCTGCACAATCCCACGCAGGATTCGAACCCGATTGTTCCGGTTGTTTTTCCGGGAACTTCCTTTCAATCACCGGCGGGAGACATCGTTTCGAAAAATTTCTTCGGAACGCACCACACAAGCCTCCTCCCCCTCGCCCTGCCACTGCTTATCCGGAAGCCCCGGAATGTTGATTGGAAAATGTTTTTCTAGCTTGTTGCGCGCCGAAATCGCAGGTATTGGGTGGGGAAAACGAGCTTATTAGATTTTCTTTTAGGGAGTTTTTTTTTGGTGAGAGTGAACACGTGGTTGGGGCAATCTCGTGTGTTTTGGTAAACGGGAATCTTTTAATTTGGTGCGAGTTTTTTTTGGTGGTGCAGGAATGTTAGTATGTGTGCCAATAATAATTACACGTGGTAGAATTTTTCCGTACGGCCAAGTACAAACTTTTGTCGATTCCGCAATTTCGGTTGTAAACACATGGTTCGTTCGCCGGTACTAATTGAGTTTTGGAAGTAAAAGGCTTTATTTGTACGGATTCAGCAATGCTTGGAATTTGCAATCAGCCAATTTGATCACGAGGAACCCTTAAAAGAACAGATACTAATTTGGTAGCGGAAGAATAAAACGAAATTGGGGGTTTGATTTAAATGGCTGACTTTATTACAAGCCAGCTCTGCTGTTGCATGGAGATTGTAATTCCTTGCTGCCAATAAGTTGTCATTTGCACGTTTGTGCAGTTCATTCCATTTTTATTCCATTTTTGTTCCCCTTTTATTCTACTTTCCTTCCAAATTCATTCCATTTTCATTCCATTTTCATTCCATTTTCATTTCATTTTCATTTCATTTTCATTCCATTTTTATTCCATTTTCTTTCCATTTTCATTCTATTTTCATTCCATTTTCATTCCATTTTCATTCCATTTTCATTCCATTTTCATTCCATTTTCATTCCATTTTCATTCCATTTTCATTCCGTTTTCATTCCATTTACATTCCATTTTCATTCCATTTTCATGACATTTTCATTCCATTTTCATTCCATTTTTGTTCCATTTTTATTCCAATTTCATTCCATTTTCATTCCATTTTCATTCCATTTTCATTCCATTTTCATTCCATTTTCATTCCATTTTCATTCCATTTTCATTCCATTTTCATTCCATTTTCATTCCATTTTCATTCCATTTTCATTCCATTTTTATTTCATTTTTATTCCATTTTCTTTCCATTTTCATTCCATTTTCATTCCATTTTCATTCCATTTTCATTCCATTTTCATTCCATTTTCATTCCATTTTCATTCCATTTTCATTCCATTTTCATTCCATTTTCATTCCATTTTCATTCCATTTTCATTCCATTTTCATTCCATTTTCATTCCATTTTCATTCCATTTTCATTCCATTTTCATTCCATTTTCATTCCATTTTCATTCCATTTTCATTCCATTTTCATTCCATTTTCATTCCATTTTCATTCCATTTTCATTCCATTTTCATTCCATTTTCATTCCATTTTCATTCCATTTTCATTCCATTTTCATTCCGTTTTCATTTCATTTTCATTCCATTTTCATTCCATTTTCATTCCATTTTCATTCCATTTTCATTCCATTTTCATTCCATTTTCATTCCATTTTCATTCCATTTTCATTCCATTTTCATTCCATTTTCATTCCATTTTCATTCCATTTTCATTCCATTTTCATTCCATTTTCATTCCATTTTCATTCCATTTTCATTCCATTTTCATTCCATTTTTATTCCATGTATTCCCTCTTTATTCAACCTTTATTCCACTTTTATTCTACTTTTATTATCGTCAATGTTTTTTTCATTTTCATTACACTTTTATTTACTTGCATTTCACTTATATTCCACTTTATCTTCTTTCTATGTTTGGAGTTTTGTAAATAAATGCATTTGTCAATTAACTTTTTCACCAAGTTTCTAAATTATTTTTAGAAAAAAATGATTTTAAAATTTTGTTTCGAGAGTTTTCTTTCAGATCTCTTACGATGGTCAAAGATTAACTATTTGATGTTTAAATTCCTTTAAGGTGAAGCCGTTGATCATTTTCTAAGAAATTTGATCATCACTATAAAATATTCTGTATTAAATTCAATTTAACGAATTTCAGCACCAAAATGAATCAGCATGTGCCGGTTGTTGCCATCTTGAAGCCACTGAAGGAATTTTTTATCTAAATCAATTGTGCTTCAAAATTTATATACTTTTGTGGCACAGTCATTGACGTCCTAGTTGGCAATCATTGATTAATGACGATTTCCATAATTTTACAAGGAATGGGATAATCGTTTCCAAATGGAATCAGCATGTGTATTCTAAACAACTTGTTGAAGGAATTTTGTCAAAATATTGCAAGTGACGCAAAATTTATATCTTTGAACGAAAAATCATGACAATGATGGAAGTCTTTACGTTAATCAGCCATTCTTATAACAGAATCATTATAACAAAATCGAAGGGCAACAAAATTACATGATTAAAAAAAATCTTTGAAGAAAATTTTACACTTGAGCAATTCTCTACGAAATCGGCCGATTTCGACCATTTTTATTTTTTGTATTTTTTTATTTGACTTAAACGTCTAGTTATGAATTTTTGAAAAACAGTGATTTTTGGAAACAATCGAAGTTTCATGCATAAACAAGTTTGACATTATTGTTTAATGCAAAATTGAATTTGCAATCGAAAAGTTCTTTACAGATTTTTTGATAAAGGGCTCCGTTTTCAAGATATAGCCACCGAAAGTTTGATTTTAGCGAAATATTTGCAGCTTTTCAATTTTTAAAAATAGTGACCATAAAAGACCATTTCTAAAAATATTTTTTTTGAGAAGTTCAGAAAATTTGCTATAAAATTGTCTAAGAGGCTTTGAAGATTGGACCTCGGGTTGCTGACATAGAGCCGCTTTAAGAAAAAGAAACACGAAAATTGAAGTTTTCTTAATCTCACCAGAATAACCCACCATTTTATAATGACGATATCTCAGCAAATAATGGTCCGATTATCAATGTTAATACATGAAACATTCTTGAAATTTTCCGATCTTTTCGAAAAAAATATTTTGAAAATTTTTAAATCAAGACTAACATTTTAAATGGGCGTAATATTCAATGTTTTGCCCTTTTAAAATGTTAGTCTTGATTTAAAAATTTTCAAAATATTTTTTTCGAAAAGATCGGAAAACATTGAAAATCGGACAATTATTTGCTGAGATATCGTCATTAGAAAATGGTGGGTTGTTTTGGTGAGATTTAGAAAAATTAAATGTTCGTGTTTCTTTTTCTTAAAGCGGCTCTATCTCAGCAACCCGAGGTCCAATCTTCAATGTCTCTTAGACAATTTTATAGCAAATTTTCTGAAATTCTCAAAAAAAAAAAAAAAATTAGAAATGGTCACTCATGGCCACTATTTTTAAAAATTTAAAAACTGCAAATATTTCGCTAAAATCAAACATTCGGTGGCTATATCTTGAAAACGGAGCCCTTTATCAAAAAATCTGTGAAGTACTTTTCGATTGCAAATTCAATTTTGCATTAAAAAATAATGTCAACCTTGTTTTTGCATGAAACTTCGATTTTTTTCCAAAAATCACTATTTTTTCAAAAATTCATAACTCGGCGGCACATTTTTTTGACCATGTTTCTCTATGGCTCAAAGTGGCGAATTTTTGTCCCCTGAAACATATCAAAAAATCTCGAAAATCAAAAAATATGTATTTTGGGAAATTGAGTTTTAGTGAAAAAAAAGTTGATTAAAAAATCTGTAATTTTTTTTCCGTGTACCTATTTTTTCTCAAAAGTCCTCAACAATACCTACAACTTTGCCGAAGACACCAAATTGATCAGAAAATTCACTCAAAAGTTACAGCTGTTTGAATATTTACATTCCATTTTGTTACCATTTTTGAATTTTTACAAATGTGGCGATTGTGCAATTTTATAAGTTGTCTTATTTTTTACAAGTAACATTTTTAAAACTGGGTAATTCTCCGCCAACTCACACAGCAGTTGCCCCGACCCCTCTTCAATTTGCATGAAACTTTATCCTAAGGGGTAACTTTTGTCCCTGATCACGAATCCGAGGTCCGTTTTTTGATATCTCGTGACGGAGGGGCGGTACGACCCCTTCCATTTTTGAACATGCGAAAAAAGAGGTGTTTTTCAATAATTTGCAGCCTGAAACGGTGATGAGATAGAAATTTGGTGTCAAAGGGACTTTTATGTAAAATTAGACGCCCGATTTGATGGCGTACTCAGAATTCCGAATAAACGTATTTTTCATCGAAAAAAACACTAAAAAAGTTTTAAAAATTCTCCCATTTTCCGTTACTCGACTTTAAAAAATTTTGGAACATGCCATTTTATGGGAAATTTAATGTACTTTTCGAATCTACATTGACCCAGAAGGGTCATTTTTTCATTTAGAACAAAATTTTTCATTTTAAAATTTCGTGTTTTTTCTAACTTTGCAGGGTTATTTTTTAGAGTGTAACAATGTTCTACAAAGTTGTAGAGCAGACAATTACAAAAATTTTGATATATAGACATAAGGGGTTTGCTTATAAATATCACGAGTTATCGCGATTTCACGAAAAAAAGTTTTGAAAAAGTTGGTCGTCATCGATCATGGCCGTTCATGGTCACTCGCGACAGACACGGACGACGAAACAAAGAGAAATGCAAAAAGTTACTTTTTCAAAACTTTTTTTTCGTAAAATCACGATAACTCGTGATGTTTATAAGCAAACCCCTTATGTCTATATATCAACATTTTTGTAATTGTATGCTCTACAACTTTGTAGAACATTGTTACACTCTAAAAAATAACCCTGCAAAGTTAGAAAAAACACGAAATTTTAAAATGAAAAATTTTGTTCTAAATGAAAAAATGACCCTTCTGGGTCAATGCAGATTCAAAAAGTACATTAAATTTCCCATAAAATGACATGTTCCAAAAATTTTACAGTCGAGTAACGGAAAATGGGAGAATTTTAAAACTTTTTAGTGTTTTTTCGATGAAAAATACGTTTATTCGGAATTCTGAGTACGCCATCAAATCGGGCGTCTAATTTTACATAAAAGTCCCTTTGACACCAAATTTCTATCTCATCACCGTTTCAGGCTGCAAATTATTGAAAACACCTCTTTTTCGCATGTTCAAAATGGAAGGGTCGTACCGCCCCTCCGTCACGAGATATCAAAAAACGGACCTCGGATTCGTGATCAGGGACAAAAGTTACCCCTTAGGACAAAGTTTCACGCAAATCGAAGAGGGGTCGGGGCAACTTTTCCCGATTTCGTGTGAGTTGGTAGAGAATTACCCAACTTCAACCCTTTTTCAACTCCTTCGACCTATTTTTAACTCCCCCTTCGTCATTCGACCTTTTTTCAGTCGACCTTTTGTCATTTGACCTTCTGCCTTTCGACCTTTTATCTTGATCGACCATTTTCAACTTTTTTTTAAATCTTTTTGAATGTAAGTTTATTTTACCTTATGTTATTTCGTCTTATTGTCATGCGACCATTTTTTCCATTCTATCGCTTGCCAATAAATTATTTGGTGTTACAAATTATTCTCTCCCTAAAACTCAAACATTAACTTGAAAATACTGACTGTTCAGTATCATAACCTTAAAATCAACACCACACTGATAAAAATCGCAATATGTTTTCCATCATCATCGCCATCGTCACCAAGGACAGCTTGGTGCGGTTTTCCGCGACATCCCCTCCCCCCCCCCTTGTCACAGGCAGTTATCCATTTTCCACGGATAAACACACTCATACAAAGCTGACTGTCATCAATCATATTCCCCCTCCCTCCCTCAGCCGCTCCTCAATTTCAATTCATGCATGAACGGCAACTTTCGACACTTTTAATGCTGCGTTCAAATAAATGTGTGTGTTGTGCGAGGGTGTGGTTAGTCAATGCATAAAATATATATCAAGTTGAAAGCTTTGAGTGAAATATTCTGCGAAAGACAGTAGCAAAAAAAAAAAGATAGATAGATATTGAACGTCCAGTCCACGTTCATCAGCGCGCTCGCCCGCGCTAGGTGATGAAATATTTATTTTCATTTTCATCAACTTTTGTTGATTCGCACAATAATTTTCAATATTTATTCACTGCGATGTTGGTTTTTGCTGAATAAAAAAAAAGAATCATGGTGGAAGGGGGATTCTAAACTGTATTTTCCGACGCGGTGCGTCCATCGGCAAGCCAAGGTCGGACGTCCGGACGGCAGGAAGTGGTGTGGTGGCATGATGGAAAATATTGGTAAAAGCTTTTTCTATTGGCTCTCGTGAAAATGCATTCATGGAACAGGAGCTCAGAGATTCTCTTTTTCATTCAGCGATGACCTCGCAATAGAAGCTAAACTGACTATTTTTCAAGTGGCTGTGGCAAAACATGTTTTCAAACGTGTTCATTCTTGACGAAATGTTCAAATGTTAAATTTCCCACTAGATGTCGCTAACTCTGCTTGCATAACTTGCACGCAAGTTTTGAACATTAGAGCTGCTTGCTACAAGCAAATACGTCAGTTTTGCGAAAATTCCTACACCCTTCTGTGCTTTCACCACCTAAAATCACAATTTTTGGAGCTGCACAGTAGCAGGTAACGTTGACATTCCACCGAACTCTGGTGAAAACGTAGAAACTTCGTTGAAAGCCATCAAAATGCATCAAATGCCATATTTATTTTTTCGTCGCGGTAAACATTTCCACTGCAACAATGTACTGGACGCCATCGGGCAAAATCAATCACCAACGTCACGGCACAGAAAAATTGGGCTTATGATAGTGAATCACTGACTAGGACACTATTTGCCGGGCGGCTGTCACGAGCACGTGATTGATTCTGACGATGGGGGTAATTGATTTGGAGTTCTTTTGTGGGGGATTTTATGGCTTTTAGGTATGTTGGGAAAATTTAGATTTGGGAGTCAGATTCGGGTAATGGAATGGTTTTGATGGAATTGAAATGATCTAACTGTGTAAACTGATGATATGCTCGAGCTGCCCAGTTATTAAAATGGTCCAAATGTTCAAGTTGCCCGTTTGTAAAAGATGTGGAACCGTTCCAACAAACATTTCAAGTTGTGCAATGGCCATGGGCGACTTTTCCTAGTCTTAGAATATCTGTGCCAAATTGTAAAAGTTTTCAAATCGTGAAGGTTGTCCCACCATTTCAAACTCTAGAAATCACTTTGTCCTATTGTTCAAACTGTCTAAATGAGTTAGTTATCTCAAACAACTCAATTCAAGTGATTTGAGCTGTCAAAGTTTCTATCTGATTCTATCTGTTTAATGTGTCCAATTGTCCAAGTTGTCTCATTATATTATCTGCCTAAATATTCAAGCTGACCATTTGTTTATTTTGCCTTATTTTTAAAGGTTGTCCAAATGTCCAAGTCTTTTTTAAAGCTGCTCAAAAAAAAAAAAACAAACGTTCGGTAGTGTGTGTGAACTCCGTGTAAAAGGGGTGTCAAACTAAACAGTGACCCCGTTCGTTTGACAACAGTTCGTGTCAAACCATCGGGGTTTGAGTGTAGTTCAATATGGCTTTGTTTCTTAAATGTGTCCAATTGTCCAGTTTGTCTCATTGTTTAATCTTCTGTTTATATTTCATAAGCAGTTAGCAGTCACGCAGCAGTTGCCCCGACCCCTCTTCAATTTGCGTGATATTTTGTCCTAAGGGGTAACTTTTGTCCCTGAACACGAATCCGAGGTCCGTTTTTTGATATCTCGTGACGGAGGGGCGGGTATGACCCCTTTCATTTTTGGAACATGCAAAAAAGAGGTGTTTTTCGATAATTTGCAGTCTGAAACGGTGATGAGATAGAAAGTTGGTGTCTAAGGGACTTTTAAGTTTAATTAGACGCCCGATTTGATGGAGTACCCAGAATTCCGAAAAAAAAAACGCATTTTTCATCGAGAAAAACACTAAAAAAAGTTTTAAAAATCCTCCCATTTTCCGTTACTCGACTGTAAAATTTTTTGGAATATGTAATTTTATGGGAAATTTAATGTACTTTTCGAATCTACATTGACCCAGAAGGGTCATTTTTTCATTTAGAACAAAAATTTTCATTTTAAAATTTCGTGTTTTTTCTAACTTTGCAGGGTTATTTTTTAGAGTGTAACAATGTTCTAAAAAGTTGTAGAGCAGACAATTACAAAAAAATTGATTTATAGACATAAGGAGAATGCTTATAAACATCACGAGTTATCGCGATTTTACGAAAAAAAGTTTTGAAAAAGTTGGTTGTCATCGAACATGGCCGTTCATGGTCACCCGCGACAGACACGGACGACGAAACAAAGAGAAACGCAAAAAGTACTTTTTCAAAACTTTTTTTTTCGTAAAATCGCGATAACTCGTGATGTTTATAAGCAAACTCCTTATGTATATGTATCAATTTTTATAATTGTTTGCTCTACAACTTTGTAGAACATTGTTACACTCTAAAAAATAACCCTGCAAAGTTAGAAAAAACACGAAATTGTAAAATGAAAAATTTTGTTCTAAATGAAAAAATGACCCTTCTGGGTCAATGTAGATTCGAAAAGTACATTAAATTTCTTTTAAAATGACATGTTCCAAAATTTTTTAATGTCGAGTAACGGAAAATGGCAGAGTTTTAAAACTTTTTCTGTTTTTTTTTTCGATGAAAAATAATTTTAATTTTTTCGGAATTCTGAGTACGCCATCAAATCGGGCGTCTAATTTTACATAAAAGTCCCTTTGACACCAAATTTCTATCTCATCACCGTTTCAGGCTGCAAATTATTGAAAAACACCTCTTTTTTCGCATGTTCAAAAAATGAAAGAGGTCGTACCGCCCCTCCGTCACGAGATATCAAAAAACGGACCTCGGATTCGTGATCTGGGACAAAAGTTACCCCTTAGGACAAAGTTTCACGCAAATCGAAGAGGGGTCGGGGCAACTTTTCCCGATTTCGTGTGAGTTGGTAGAGAATTACCCAAGTACAATATTTTTGGTTGTCCAAATTTACTGGTTGTCCCATTTTTCGGGTTGTTCCAATTCAAAAGCTTTAAAATGCCCACAAAAGCATAATTTTCACATTTAGCAATTGAGAAGAACACTTTTGAAATTATTTGTGCCATAATTTATGTTAAATGCATACTTGTCCCACCCTTCCATTTTTGATATAAAAAAAACAATGGCCAATCGCACAGGCTTGTCCCACTTTTGAGAAAGTGTCTAAACGCGGTTTGATTCCAAATCAAAATGAGTTCAATTGTGCGTTTAAGTTGCAAAGCCGTCTGATTCCTCAAACTGTCAGAATAATCATGTCTACATGTACGTATCGTTCCATTTTTCGTCCATTGTCCAATTGTGACAAATGTATCAAGTTGTCCAATTCTACAAGTTGTCTCATTGTAGACTTGTCCACTAGTTGTCTCATTCAAGATTTGTCCATCTGTGAAATTTGACCAACTTTTCAATTTCGCAAATGCTAAATTCTTACACATGTCAGCTTCGCAAGCTGTCCCATTGTCCCAAACTGTCACAAGTTCTGAAATTGCACAAATTATCTAAACTGAACAAGTTGTCTCATTGTAGATCTGCCTAACTGTGCAATTTTTCCAACTATTTATGTCGTCATATCTTGAGTTGTCCAACAGAACAAGTTGTCTCACTGAAGATCTTCCAACTGTACAATTTTTTCAACTGTTTAAGTTGTCAAACCGACTATCTTTCCAAGCTGTTCAATTGTACAAATTGTCCCAACTTGTCTCATTGCATTGCATTGCATTGTAGATCTGCCCAAGTGTGCAATTTGTCGAACTCTTTAAGTTTTCAAATTCCTTTTTTTGAGAGCTGTCCCATAGTATTAACTGTCTCAACTTGTCCAACTGAACCGGTTGTCTCACTGAAGATTTGTCCAAATGTGTAATTTTTCAACTACTTATGCTGTCAATTTGTTAAATTTGACAAATCGGCTGTCGAAATGTACGAGTTGTCCCAAGTTGCCCAACTGAACAAGGTTGTCTCAATGTAGATCTGTCCAAATGTGCAACTTGTCCAACTCTTTAAGTCGTCATTTTACTAAAGTTATCAAACTGACCATCGTTGTAAGATGTCCAACTGTTAAACTTGTCCCAAGTTGCCAAACTGAACAAGTTGTCTCACTGAAAATCTTCCCAACTTTATTTTTTTATCCAACGCTCTAAGTTGCCAATTTGATTTGGTTGTTAAACTTTGCAAGCTATCAAATTGCACAAATTGTCTCAAGTTGTCCAACTGTTCCAGTTGTCTCACTGTAGCTTCGTTTAACTGTGAAATTTGTCCTGCCCTTCGTTTTGTTTGCCAATTTTTGTTATTCATTTGTTAAAAGAATCAATTTGTTGTATCCCATTTTTATTACAAGCTGACATTTCAAGACCTTTTCAGCATTCATCGCAAAATTCCAACAAAATCGAGAGCCAAAGAATTCCTTAAGGAAGATTACTTGCACGCACAGCCCGCCCGTCTGATCGCCCCGGGAGCTGAACGAAAGAGAGTGACTTAATTTTCGCCGTCACGTCACGCCAGGTTCACGCCAGTTCTAAAAATAACGCCTCTTGGACAGACAGACGTCAGGCCGCCGTCGAGCCGATAATCGATGCCGGGCCCTTTTCTCGCCAGGTTCAAGCCGCGGACGACCTTGACTGATGGGGGCCCGGTCGTCGTCGTCGTCGTCGCCGTAATTAGCTCCGGTGACAGGAAGATTGCTCGTCGTCATAAATGGAGATCTTCTTCGATGAACTGTTTTCCGAGGGCACAACAACATAGGAATTTACCTTTTGCGTGAGAAGCGATTAGCACCTCGTGCAAAGGGCGCGATTTCTGAGAAGAACTGTCAAGCTGGGATCATGAATGCAGGTGAACACTATTCACGGTAGCTTGAGTTCAGTGTTTATAATTCTTGAAGGAAGTGTTGAAGCGTTTTCCGTTTGTCAAATGTACACGTTCAAATCAAACGCTCCATTCAAGTCCACAATCCAGCAAAATCCTCCGTCAACGCGAGTTCTCAATTAAACACCCGCCAGTGCGGGAATCGATTTCTCTCTGTCGCATAATGGGACGTGCAACCTCCTTCTGACAGGGCCTTAATTAACCGAGAGAGCATCCCGTATGATTAGTTTCACACTTTCCAAGAACCGGAAAACCACCGCACACATACCACCGATGGTGACGACTTCTGCTCGAGTTCGAAGCCCTCTGGTGGCCACTAGCGGAATGCGCGTCCATAATGGCCTCGCCGATGTGGCATCAACCGCGGCTATTAACAATTATTACCGCTGCTCGGAGGAGCGGCGTTCTAGGCGCTCTCGCCCCGTGGTCATCGAGATCTGAACGAGATGAAAGTGGCGTGTACTACCAGCTTCTCTCTTCTGACGATGGCGCCCGGGTCATACCGACCACGCTTGGAGCTACAGCTGAAGCCAGGAGACCAATTAAAAGCGAAATTTATTGTGACTTTATGCAAATGCAATTGCTCATAACATTGCGGAGATTCCGGGCGCGGCGGGTTCGTGCAGATCGTGCGTGTAGGGGAGGTCATTGGTCCGGAAGGGAGAGCCCGGGGGGGTAGGACACTAGTTGAGATTCTACATAACGGGACATGGAAATGAATGGACCGGCTAGCGGCGCGGACAACAGTTACACAACTTTCAAGAACATACTCTTCGGGACGGTGGTGGAATGTCGGTGGGCCATGTTTGGGAAGGATCGGTTGTAGTTGTAAATTCGTTTACGGTGGATTTAATTCGTTACCAAGCTGCCAAGTTACAAAGTTGCAAAGTTACCAAGATCATCAATATCCGGGAACCGTGGTGTAGGGGTAAGCGTGATTGCCTCTCACCCAGTCGGGCTCGATTCCAGATGGTCCCGGAGGCATTTTTCGAGACGAGATTTGTCTGACCACGCCTTCCGTCGGATGGGGAAGTAAATGTTGGTCCCGGACTAACCTAAAAAAGGTTAGGTCGTTAGCTCAGTCCAGGTGTAGGAGTCGTCTCCCTGGGTCCTGCCTCGGTGGAGTCGCTGGTTGTTAGTTGGACTAACAATCCAAAGGTCGTCAGTTCGAATCCCGGGGTGGATGGAAGCTTAGGTGTAAAAAGAGGTTTGCAATTGCCTCAACAATCAAGCCTTCAGACACCTAGTTTCGAGTAGGAATCTCGCAATCGAGAACGCCAAGGCAATGCTGTAGAGCGAATAATTTGATTTTTTTTTCAATATCCAAGTTGCCAAACTGTCGAATGGAGCTACCAAAGTACCTTGCTACCAAGCTACTAGGCTACCAAACTTCAAGTCACAACAACGAAAATAGTAATTATTAACAGTTTTTTGGTTACCAATTTCATGAAAGCAAAGTTGCCAAGTTAGTAGATTTCTTTGCGTTCAGATGGTAAATCATGTTACCACGGTATGACAAAAATGTTAATTTTTATTTTTTTTACAAGAAATCATGATGCTTTTTCTGTTATTACTGTTCTGTTATTAGGTTACCAAACTACTAAGCTATCAATTTCCTTTTATTTCATATTTTAAAATAAATAATAAGTTACCAAATGACTCTGCTCCATTTTACCATTTTAGTCCATTTAAGCAACACGACAGCTTAGTCACAATGTCACGAACAACTTTACTAAGTTATGAGTTTATTATTTTTACCCACTTACCAATTAACCAAGCTACCTTGTTACCAAATTTTAAAGTTAATTGTTATCAAACAATAATTTAGCAAGTTATCGAAATGCCAAACTGCTAATCTTTCAAGTTATTGGATTCAATTTTAAGTTATAAAGATAACTTTTTTCAAAGTCACCTGGTTACCAATTCACTAAGTTACCAAATGTACATAGTTACCAAAGCTACCAAGAACCAATACACCAAACTCCTACGTGATTAGGTATCAAGCTACCAAGATATCAATGTGTTCAATTTGTATATAAAGTAAGCGTCGAGTTATCAGGGTATTAATGTGAGAATGTATCAAGCTACCAAGGTTAAAAAGCTACCATGATTAAAGTTACTATTTTCACTCAGTTACCAAAAAACGAAGCTCCATGTTAACCTAATGTTGATAAACTGCTAAGATTCCAAGTTACTCAAATAAATTTTAAGCAGCAATGTTAATATTTCACAAAGTCTGCCAATTCATCAGATTATCCTTAGTAGACAGTTACCAAAGCTACCAGGAAACTAAGGTTTTAACCTACCAAGATAATTATTTGTTATATTGTTAATTAGTAACCTGATGACTTAGGCACAATTAGGCTTAGTGATTTTTCACGCTCGAAAATTGCAAATTTCACGGGGACCTCAATTTCAAAACACAAAATTTCACGCAGATTTTGCGGAACGTGAAGAATGTTAAAATAACTCTGAAAATCTTATGTTTGAGTCAAAGAAACTACTTTTCATGCTTCATTATATATTATTCTTAAATATACAAAAAAAAATCTTTCATAAATTTGAACGAGACAAAAAAATCACCTAATTTTCAAAAGAGATTCCACCTAGTTTATGGATGGGCTCTAAATAAATTTTGAAATAAAATGTAGGGCATGTTAAAAAGTTTTCGCTGATTTGCTTCATTTTATTGAATTTCATATCAAAGCAAGATTTAACAATCTTGTCCAACAAAAATGAGTGAAATAATTTGAATTTTTTTGCGACATTTAGCAAATTAATTTTTTTTATTATCTCCCTTTTCAAAATTTAAATTTTAAATCAAAAGTAAAAAATAATATAATTTGTAACGAAATCAAAAATTTTAAACAAAAATGAAAACAAAAAAAGTAGTATTTTTTTAACTTTCACGGGAATTATCCACCCAAATTATCAAATATCGCTAAAATTCAACAGGACTCAGAAAAAAATCTGTTAAGTTTTTAAAAGTTGATTTCAAAGCTTTTATTATATTATTAGTAAAACAAATCACGATTCTTTTAATTTATTTTGTTATTTTGAAAATAAACCTTAAAAAATAGCAGTCAAATTGTTATTCAGCGAATGAAAATATTACTAAACTTAGTATGTTTTAAAAACACTGAAAAATCTGAACCGTTCTTCAAATGTTTTATATCAAGCTTTTCAATTAGGTTTTACGCCGACTCGGTTTTGAGGTTAGAAATTTGACAGTTTGGCTGCACTGTTTACATGTTTTGCACGTGTATAAAATAAAAACGTGAGTGCGTGTGTGCTTGTGACGTCACGCTGTTAAACCTAATTGAAAACTAATAAACTTTACCTAAGTAGTCTTTATGGATGAAATATGTATAATAATGTTATTCTGAAAAACAAACATGATTTGAGAAAATTGATAAATTTCACGAATTTCACGCCGACCAAAGAAATTATCAAAAACCACTAACCCTAAATTAGTAATAGAACAAGGGTATTCACTCAATTAATTATACAGTAGTTCATAAGATTATGTTTATTCCTATTTGAGTTAGATGAGCAACTCTCTACGAAATCGGCCGATTTCGACCATTTTTATTTTTTGTATTTTTTTATTTGACTTAAACTTTGGGCCTTCCCTATGACCAAATAAGCTATTTTGCGTCATTGGTTCACCCATACAAGTCTCCATACAATTGTGGCTGCTGTCCATACAAAAATGGTATGTAAATATTCAAACAGTTGTAACTTTTGACTGAATTTTCTGATCATATTGGTGTCTAAGGCAATGTTGTAGGTATTGTTGAGGACTTTTGAGAAAAAAATAGGTACACGGAAAAAAATGGCAGATTTTTGAATCAACTATTTTTTAACTAAAACTCAATTTCCCAAAATACGTATTTTTTGATTTTCGAGAATTTTTTGATATGTTTTACCATAGAGAAACATGGTAAAAAATCTGCCGCCGAGTTATGATTTTTTGAAAATACAGTGATTTTTGGAAAAAAATTAAGTTTCATGCAAAAAAAAGTTTGACATTATTTTATAATGCAAAATTGAATTTGCAACCGAGAAGTTTTTTTACAGATTTTTTGATAAAGGGCTCCGTTTTCAAGATAAAGCCACCGAAAGTTTGATTTCAGCGAAATATTTGCAGTTTTCGATTTTTTTTAAAGTAGTGACCATGAGTGACCATTTCTAAAAATATTTTTTTGAAAAGTTCAGAAAATTTGCTATAGAATTGTCTAAGAGACATTGAAGATTGGACCTCAGGTTGCTGAGATAGAGCCGCTTTAAGAAAAAGAAACACGAAAATTGAAATTTTCTAAATCTCACCAAAAAAAACCACCATTTTCAAATGACGATATCTCAGCAACTAATGGTCCGATTATCAATGTTAACACATGAAACATTCGTGAAATTTTCCGATCTTTTCGAAAAAAATATTTTGAAAATTTTTAAATCAAGACTATTATTTTAAAAGGGCCAAACATTGAATATTATGCCCATTTAAAATGTTAGTCTTGATTTTATTTTTTTTAACATTTTTTTCGGAATGATCGGAAAATTTCACGAATGTTTCATGTGTTAACATTGATAATCGGACCATTAGTTGCTGAGATATCGTCATTAGAAAATGGTGGGTTGTTTTTGTGAGATTTAGAAAACTTCAATTTTCGTGTTTCTTTTTCTTAAAGCGCAATCCGAGGTCCAATCTTCAATATCTCTTAGACAATTTTATAGCAAATTGTGTGAACTTTTCAAAAATAATATTTTTAGAAATGGTCACTCATGGTCACTCTTTTTAAAAATCGAAAAACTTCAAATTTTTTCAAGTTATTGAAGTTGCCAAAGTGCTTAGATGCCAGATTACTCAGTTCACTTAGCAAAGTACCCAGACAGCAAGCTACCAAGGTTTCAAGCTACCAAAGTTTCAAGCTACCAAGATACCACGATCACGATTTCAAGCTATCAAGCTATCAAGGCGTCGAGCTATCAAAGGTTATAATTTAATAAGGCACCAAGATTTCAAGCTACCAAAGTGTCATGTTACCTATTCACCAAGATACCAGCGTATTAATGTACAGATGTTTCAAGCTATCGAGACAGCAATGTTTCATAGGGACCTACATAGGGAAATGAAATGTTCTGGGTGAAATTTCAAACACTCAAAGTCATTCAAATTTAAGGTTGAAAAACTTGTAGTTTTTCTTTGGTGCTGGCACTTTTCTTGTACCGAACAAGCACAAACATAACAAAAACTATCAGATTATTATCAACAACAGTTTTACAATACTTTTGATTGTTATAAGTCTCGTTTTTTTGCCAAAATGATTTTAAATTTATTCCGACCTTGTTCTCACATGACCTTGTTGCTCGATTGGATCCTCGATTTGACAGTTCGATTGGAACCCTGAGAGTGACATTTCGCCTCTCCATATAGGCTCTCTAATGTTTCAACGTAAAAAGGTACCAATGTATCAAGCTACCAAAGAGTGAAGCTACTAAGCTACTTATACATCAAGCTACCAACGAAGTGCCAAAGTTTCAAGCTACCAAGGCATCAAGTTACTAAAACACCAAGTACACCACCGCTATAAAGTACCAATATTTCACGTTAACAAGGTACCAAAGTATTAACCTGCCGAGCTTCCATGGCCGTGAGGTTACGGGTTTCGTCTTGGTACGATTCCTGTCTGGCTCAGCAAAGTCAGATCCCTCCAAAAAGTAGTTCCACTGACTGGGAACCCTGATCGGTAGGGGATGGGTTTCGACTAGCGGTGTGCTGGATTTCCAATCCAGATGTCGTGAGTTCGATTCTCGTACCGGGATGATGATGTTTGAGGAAAGCTACCAATGCGTGGAGCCAATCTACCTACGTAGTAGGGTATTACGATATTAGGCTACCAAGATACCAAGGTTTCGAGCTACCAAAGAACCATGTTAAAAACATAATAAGGTACCAAGATTTGAAGCTATCAAGGTATCAAGGTTTCAAGCTACCAATGTTTAAGGTAAAATGCACCAAATAAACTTTTTTTCCCTTTTATTGATGTTTATGTTTTATCCAGGTTCAACGTTTTCCATGCAGAAACCAAGGTAGGTTATCAATGTATCATGTTTTCAGAGTACCAAACTTTAGAGCATTTCTGTACTCAAAAGCTCTAGTATTTTTTTCTTTCCTTAGCGTTTCCCGAACAGACGGTAATAACTAAATTCATGCCATTTCAATAACAAATACTGTTAAAATACCAGAAATTGTTATGGATTCTTCTTGAAAAATCAATTTTTGCATAAGAGTTGAATAACAGTTTATGTTATCATAACAAAATTTGTTATTGGTATGATATTGACTAAAGACCAAAACAACTTTGGAATAACATTTTATGTTATGGAAGAATATCTCAAACCGTTATTGGCATGATCGGATTAGCTGGTAAAATAACAAAAAATAATAACAAAGATTTGTTCGAAGAATTACCCAAAATGTTATTGATCTGTTATTACAATAACGAAAAAAAACGAAAAAAACGAAGTTGACTTTATAGCTGTCGGCCACCATTGCTAGTACCATCCACTAGTGTCTTCCTTTTTTCTACAAGGACTTCGCCGCCCTGGGCTCCTAAATGTATGACAGTATGGCACGGAGCGACGGCGCCGAATACCCATATTTACACAAAGAATTTTAGAGCGCCCGCCGCGGGATTCGAACCGGCAACCTCTGGATTGTGAGTCCAGTGCGCGGTCCAATTGATCCACACGGGCGGGACTAACGTTATTACAATAACGATCCAATAACAAAAAAATCATAACGACGAATAACAAATCTTGTTATAAATAACATAAAATGTTATTGAACTAGTATTTTCAAATATCAAAAAAAAATATTCCCAAGTTATTTCTGTCTGCTCGGGTTTGCTATTATAACATCTTACATTAAGAATTAGACTTAATAATATGAAACTTAACTCCAATCAACTTGTCAGCTCAACTTTCTCGCACTTAATCTTAATCCGTTAAAAGTCAAGTGACATTTCGAAAATTATCCCTGCAGTTGACACGCGATTTATCGCCCCGGGCGGTTATAACTTTTTAGAGTTGCACTTTTCCAAATCAAGAGTCCCACACCCTCCGGAAAGCCCGAAAAGTGGCATCTGCCAGCAAACATCACAAACCGGAAAGAGGTGCAGCAAAAACTTTTGCAAGTTGTTAGGAAAAAGTGCGCGCACCAACGTGAAAGTAATTGTTTTACACGCACCAGAAGGCCTCAAGAGCGTGGCGTGAAAAACAGACTTTTCGAGTTTGAGTCTGAATCAGTGTTTTTTTTTCCGGGTAAATGTCGTCCTCCAAATCGGGGTGATTTGATTTACCAGCGTTTCGGATTGGGGTCAGTGCTGTGAAAAATCAGAGCTGTGACATTGTCTCTTGAGTGAACGCTCAGTGAATGCTCATTGAAACTCATTTGATAAAATTAATCCAGGAGAGTTTGAATTTAAACACTTTCGGATGAAAGATTTCCTGCATCCCTGCCCGTTAAGCGATGATTTTTCGCCTGTTTGTGAACTATTTGTGCTGCAGCTCCAGCCCCCAGAAGACAATTCAATTAATTTCATTTCAATTAGCTTCCGGTGTGAGCATGAGTTCCTGGGGGAGGGAATTTTCGAGCCTCCTCTGGTGGGGAAAACTACGCTGATTCCATTAGGCTAAGTGGCACCACTCGAGGGGGTGAACGGGGAGTACAAGAGGATCCCCCAAAAGTGGGACTTCGATGAAAACACTTTATCTTCACTCAGTCCTGGTAATTACATTTGGGCAAAAGTTTACGGTGAGCGTTCTCTCCGGACTGGGAGAACCGGGTTATGCTTTTCGGGGACTGTTTCGAAACGAGGCTCGTGTAATAAACGACACCGGAAGGGAAAGGCACTGCAAGCTGGAATTTTCGGAATTTTCTGATTGAAATTGGTGATGTGTGGGGATAAGTTTCATTTTCTCCGATAAATTGATTGAATTTCGTACAAACAACTCAAGTAATTGAAATTTCATTAAAATTTCATCAGCGGAAATTTAAACTGGCAAATCGATTTTCAGCAGAAATGATAATTGTCAGAAATGTCAACATCAAATGACATAAGCACAATTAACCTCACATTTCAGTGTAATTTAACCATCTCCAAAAGGGTCACAAATAAACATCATTAAACGTAATTTTTCACACTCCCATTCCAGGGAACCCATTTGAAGCCCACTTGAGCCCAAAATAGGTCGAATCATACGATAAACTTTGCACTTGTTTTTGAAAGGGAAAAAAGCAAAAAAGCGCCCACTTCCGGAACCCTGTGATGGATGTCACCCGGAACAGGGCACTTGCTCCGGAGAACCACACTCGATTAGCTGGGAAAGTTTGACCGGCGGTAGTTAGTCCAAGTAGTTGGGTTATGTTGAGCGGTGAGGGGTAAAATGAGTACTAGTTTTATTAAAACAGAAATAGAGTCGTTTTCATGAATGACAGATGAAAACGAGACTATTGCTCCAAGTTGACAGATTGACAGAACTAATTTATCGAACACGAAACAAACTCGCACTTGAAATCCACTTACCTTGTTACCGCACTTTAACTACTTACCTTGTTTCAAACTCACTCGCATATATCCAATCATTAGCTCTAACATGAAGTCTGTAATAGAGGCGAAGAACTAAAATATCTACAAATTGACCGTTGCATACTGCAATTTGATTGCAGCAATGCAGGCGTTAAAAATTGTTTACAGAACGTATCAATTTGTAGCTAGTAAAGCAAATCACTTCAACTGGAAGCTAATGAATTGATAGAAGTGAGTATGCGCTTTTTATTTCTGCAAAAATCTACATCTGACACATTCTGTAAACAGTTTTTAACGCCTGCATTGCTGCAATCCAATTGCAATACGAAAATGTCAAGTTGTAGGTGGTTTTGTTCTTCTTGGCTATTACAGACTTCAAGTGGGGTGTGGAAGGCTGTGTTACGGTCCCATTTTTTTACGTTACGTAATAAAAGAACGCTCCCAAAATCGCCGAAAACTACATTAAAATGACAAAAGTAGAATAGAAACAACTCTTCATCCATTCACCATTCAAAATGATTAGAAAATGTCAGTTGGTAGATATTCACTTCAATTACGGACTTCAAATCAAAAGTCATGAATCAATAAGTAGCGGTTAGTTTTGAGCAAGGTAAGTGCTAAAATTTCTTTTAATAAGTGTTTAGTTGATTTGTGATACATGTTCTGGTAAGTACTTAACAATTTTTAATATTGTATAAATTCTGTCAATCTGTCTGTCAACGAATCAGAATAGTCACGTTTTCATCTGTCATTCATGAAAACGTCTCTATTTCTCTTCAAATCCCCACAGTTGTTCGACCACGCTGCTTCCGTCCAAATGGCTCGCATCGCCCCTTTCGCCCATGGGCATTCCCACGGGTGTAAAAAGGGCCCTATTCAAAAAGCTCGCCCACCCAGGAAGAATCGCATGATAATTACCTTCGGTCGGCAGCAGGGTCCAGCTTCCGAGAAGGACTAACGCCCACAGCAGCTGTGGGTTAGCCATCGTTTGTGCCGCCGGTTTGCTCCGGTCCTATCCGGTTTGTTCCGGGTGAGCCACCAGTGAAGGAAAAACGGCACCAAGCCGTGTGCGGCGGTGTGTCCGGTGTGACTTCCTGTGGGGTGTGAGAGAGAGAGAGAAGAAAAAAAAACGGTGAAAAATGAGTGGAAATTACTTCAGTTTGAAGTGGCTTTTGGAGGGGCCTGTCAACGCGATCATGTCCTGCGACAATGTGATCTCTGGGCGAATGTCAATAATAATTATACTTCTGTCAGGTTTATTTTATGCCATTTCTCATTCGAAGAACAAACTCGAGCCTCAATTGAAGTGCAAATCAACGCCGGAGGCGGCCAGTGAGGACGTGGCAATTGATAGAAGACTTTGGAGGAGGATTGGGTGGCAGTCGGTTTGAAGTTTTTCGTTCTCGCTTGAAAGCAGCCGGTAATTGGATTCTGTGGCGAGATTGGAAAAGTTTAGCCTGGGCGAACGAAAAAAATATGAAGAAGTAAAAAGCGATGTCGTCCGTCTGGTCTGCCATTGATAATGATGATGAGAGAGCGCGCGGGGATGATTATATGCTGAGCCCGTGTTTGGGGGACAATCTTCGATGGATCAAGCTTGTCAACGCTTTCGTCAGAAAGTGAGCGACAAGACGACGCACTTGCTGTGAGCTGAGCAGATAAGATCAACTTTGATTAATGTATTAATTGATGTTGTACTTGCGGGTGGTTGGATTTTCACGCTGAGCATATTGATAAGATTGTTGAGCAACTAATTACACTTTTCGTCAACAAAATGGTTTTAGTACTTCTTAGTACTAAATTCGTTGAAAAGTTTTCAAGATGTTTAGTTTAGTTAGTTTAGTTGCAAAAACGGATGAAAAATTCTTGGCCAATAAGCATAGTTTGTCTCAAAATTGCCAAACTTTCATAGCTACCAAGCAAGCTTAATAAGCTTAAAGCAGGGGTGACCAAAGTATGGCCCGCGGGCCAAACGTGGCCCGCGAGGTGATATTTTGTGGCCCGCGGACCCATTTTGAATGGTCATGTAAAATGGCCCGTTGACCACTTGTAAAGTGATTTTATACTTTTTCAAAATTAAGGTTTATTTTAAACTTTTATATGCTAATCTTTTTTATTTTTTGTTAATAAAAAAACTTAATATTTATCAATATTTTGATCCCCACTTTAGGATACAAATAATTTGTTCAAAATATTTTATAATTAAAACAATTTCACACGTTCCAATGTGAGTGAAAATAGTTAATATCGTCAAAATTTTCATCAAATATTTTTAGAAATATTAAAAAACGTTCAAGTTTGACTTAGGTAGAATTCTGTAATAGTTGCAAAAATGTAAGTTTTCTTTATTAATTTGCAAGTCATAATGACACTTTTATAAACTGACCCTCAAACAAACATTGCATTTCCTTCGGGATTCGAACTCATTACAGTTAGATAACGAATCTGATTGACTACCAACTGATTCAGGCTGACAAAATGTGGAAATCGGAAGATCAAGTTTGTTGCAAATATTTTACAAAAGTTTCGTTGATCAACTCACGCCTCGAAACGAAACGAAACGAAACTATTGGCACTACGCCCCCCGGGGCATGGCCTTCCTCTAACGTGGGATTTCTGCTCCAGCGCCTCTGACGAGACAGGAGGAACCGGGACCGACGTTTTACTTCACCATCCGATAGAAGCTCAGTGGATAAGGCGGGAATCGAACCCGCGTCTCATAGCATCATCGGGATCGGCAGCCGAAGCCGCTACCCCTGCGCCACGAGACCCACACTCACGCCTCCATCATTATTAAAAAATTAGCTCAAAAACCAGAAGCAAAAAAATATTTTCAAAAAACTTCAAAATTTCAAAAAAAAGCAATCTAAGTGCAATTAGCTGAAATTGATTAAATATGCATTCCTTTGCATTAAGAATCATTTGAGCATGTTTGGGTTTATTAAAAAATGAATTTTAGTGAATTTTCGCTAAATTTTTTTTTGTCGAATCTTTTGCCTTCCTCACTGAGGTAAGGCTATAATCCTGCTCTAAAAATGAACTTTGTATAAAAACGTCGTAGACCCACCTTCATGTATACATATCGACTCAGAATTGAAAACTGAACAAATGTCTGTGTGTATGTGTGTGTGTATGTGTGTGTGTATGTATGTATGTGACCAACAAACTAGCTCATGTTTCTCGGCACTGGCTGAACCGATTTGACCCGAACCTGTTGCATTCGACTTGGTTAAGGGTCCCATAGATCGAGTTTTATAAAGATTGAAGTTTCGATAGTAGTTCAAAAGTTATGTATAAAAATGTGTTTTCACATATATCTGGATCTCACTTAAATGTATGTAAACTATGTCCGGATCCACCATCCGACCCATCGTTGGATAGGTTATCAAAAAATCTTTCCAACGAGTCCAAAACATTGAAGATCTGGCAACCCTGTCTCGAGATATGTCCACTTAAGTGATATTTATGTACTTTTTGTAGCCGGGTCTCATTTAAATGTATGTAAACTATGTTCGGATCCACCATCCGACCCATCGTTGGTTAGGTTATCAAAAGACCTTTCCAACGAGTCTAAAACATTGAAGATCTGGCAACCCTGTCTCGAGATATGGCCATTTAAGTGATATTTATGCACTTTTTGGAAGCCGGATCTCACTTAAATGTATGTAAACTATGTCCGGATCCACCATCCGACCCATTGTTGGTTAGGTTATCAAAAGACCTTTCCAACGAGTCCAAATCATTGAAGATCTGGCAACCCTGTCTCGAGATATGGCCATTTAAGTGATATTTATGTACTTTTTGGAAGCCGGATCTCACTTAAATGTATGTAAACTATGTCCGGATCCACCATCCGACCCATCGTTGGATAGGTTATCAAAAGACCTTTCCAACGAGTCCAAAACATTGAAGATCTGGCAACCCTGTCTCGAGATATGTCCACTTAAGTGATATTTATGCTCTTTTTGGAAGCCGGATCTCACTTAAATGTATGTAAACTATGACCGGATCCACCATCCGACCCATCGTTGGATAGGTTATCAAAAGACCTTTCCAACAAGTCCAAAACATTGAAGATCTGGCATCCCTGTCTCGAGATATGGCCATTTAAGTGATATTTATGTACTTTCTTAATCCGAATCTAAAAAATAGATGAAATTTGTGTACAACCCCATCAAATCAGCCATTGTTGGTAATGAGTGAGGAAGGCTCCAACCACATAGGTGGATTAAGTTAGTTTTTTTTCTAAATAATGATTGCAGTTTAACTATATGGTAGCTTAAAACATTTTCTATCATTTTTTTCATTGATATGTTGAAATTCTGGCTCTCAACGATTTTTCATTAGCCACACTTAGTTTATAAATAAAATTACGCCTTTACATGAATTGTTCAACATGTAATGTCACCATTTTCGAAATATAAAAACAAAATCTTGTTTTTTTGAAAGCACAAGTACATTCAGCTAAAAACTTTTTTTTGTCAAATACCTGAAACAATAAAATCAACGATACCGATAGAAAACCGTTATTTTGTGGTTTTGGTTTTTATTATTTTGAATTTGTGGTTTCTATAATTTTTAAATTAACAAATTAATTCTTTTAAATTAAAATAATGTATTTTTGCCTTCCTCACCTTACTGAGGAAAGGTTATAAAATCACTCGAAAAATGAACTTCTCAATTAGACCTCCTAGACCCACCTTCATGTATACCTATCGACTCAGAATCAAATTCTGAGCAAATGTCTGTGTGTGTGTGTGTGTAGGGATGTGGGTCTGTGCACCAAAAAATATGCACTCGATTATCTCGACATTGGCTGAACCGATTTTGTCCGTTTTGGCGTCATTCGATCCGTCTTGGAGTCCCATAAGTCGCTATTAAAAATTATGCAGTTTTGTTAAGTACTTCAAAAGTTATGCTAAAAAAACAATTTTGACTAAAGTTCGGAAGATTGTAAAAAGGGTGGTTTTTGTAAGAAAACCTGTCATATTATACATTTTCAGAAAGGTATTTGAAAGACCTTTCCAACGCGTCCAAGACATTGAAGATCTGACAACCCTGTCAAAAGTTATAAGCACTTAAGTGTTATTTTTGCACTTTTTGGAGGCCGGATCTCAGATATGTTGATGAAACCGTTGTCCGGATCTCTCATGCGACATATCGTTGGATAGATAATCAAAAGACCTTTCCAATGCGTCGAAGACATTGAAGATCTGACAACCCTATCAAAAGTTATAAGCACTTAAGTGTCAGTTATGCACTTTTTGGAGGCCGGATCTCAGATATGTTGATGAAACCGTCGTCCGGATCTCTCATGCGACATATCGTTGGATAGGTAATTAAAAGACCTTTCCAACGCGTTCAAGACATTGATGATCTGACAACCCTATCAATAGTTATAAGCACTTAAGTGTCATTTTTGCACTTTTTGGAGGCCGGATCTCAGATATGTTAATGAAATCGTCGTCCGGATCTCTCATGCGACCTATCGTTGGATAGGTAATCAAAAGACCTTTTCAACAAGCACGAATTGGATTGGGGATCTGGCTACCCTATCAAAAGGTGTAAGCATATAAGTGCCCTGCAATATGAAGACTATCCAATCTAGTGGTATGAATAATGAGTCAAATTGATAAAACACTGAAAAACATCACCCTTTTGTGTCTATTTTGGATAGCACCCTTTAAATATGAGGAAGGCACCAACCACCCTAGGGTGGATTAAGTTACGTTTTTTTTGTAAATTTGGCCCGCAAGCTCATTTGAGGTTCACATTTGGCCCGGGCTCCAAAAACTTTGAGCACCCCTGGCTTAAAGATTCTCCACGTAGAGAATCGAGAAGACAAAAGACACATACTTGTCTCACGGAAGATTATAACTGGAGCTTCATGATCCATAACAATGTTCACATCTCTCTTTTTCTCTAAAAGCATCAGGTGCCCTTGACAAAAATATAGTTGTTCTAATTTGATCATGTTTTTAACATACCCAATTGATTAAATTTGTCTCAAATGAGCTGCATAATCCAAGACAATGTTCAACAAGTACGAATTGTTCCACCCCTCTCTCAATGTTAGTTGGTGGGACAAACCTGTTGCACGGTATTTCAGTAATTTTTTTGTTTTTGTTACGTTTAAGAAATAATTCTGATGGTAATTTTTTGAAATTTGTAGAGAGCGAAGAGACAAGGTTGTTTGTTTTTCTTTGTCTAGTTGTCAGTTGTCCCACATGAACGTTGAGACATTATGTGAACTTTGATCATTCATTCACCTAAGCTTCTGACCAAATGGTCGTGTCCCACTTTATTTCGGCAGATTTTCAAAATTCTAGACTATGACCAATTAGCATGAGTTGTCCCACATGTACATTTAAAAAAATCCAATCAAGTGAGATTTGTTAAGCTTCTCAAGAATGTGTTTGAAGGCATTGGCCAATGAGACAAGCTTGTCTCAAACATGCATCCCTCACGCGGCAAACGATTAAGGAGTTATATTATTAAAAATCAAGAAAGATTCATCTCATGAAGATTTGGAAAAGCCAAAGGTAAACGTTTAAAATTCTTCTCAAACGATTTTGAAGAGCGGTACAGGTGGGACAAACTTGTCCCACTGCATTTGATTATTCTTTGGGCCTATGATATTATGATTTCTCATTCGATCAACAATTTTTGTGCACTTTATACAGTAAACAACTGCATTTGCTCTTGTTTTAGACTATGTTCGTGTTTTCAAAGTTGTCCCACCTTTGTTTTGTTATTCTAGTCTGTAATCAATAAACAGGATTTGTTCCAAGTTTTTGAAGATTTCTTTTTAACTGTTATTAGGTGTTTCGTCGATTTTTGCAATATTGATAGGTCATTAGAAGTTTTTAAATTTTCCCAAGATGTCCAACGGGTAAGATTTGTCCCAAATTTTATGTAGCTAATGGGACGACTCATTCCTTGTATTTAAAAATTTGAAATTTCAACTTCTAAGGCATCACAGCTAGTCCAGTTCACTCAACTATTGCATAACGTAACTGGCCACACCAGTCGTTATTCCGATCTGGTGTCCGTCCACCAAGGAATCTTCACCGACAACGAATAAATCATGCAACGTTTTCATTAGCGTTTGACGTTGATGTCCGTTCCGTTCTCCGGTCATCGGCGGTGGCGAGCTTATCCGGAACCCCTCCCCCTCCTTTTTGCAATGCCCATGTGTGTCGTAAACAAGAGACAAAAAAAAAACACCGTCCAGCATTTCCAATCATTTCATGTTTATCCGCTGGACTCGGGTCATCAACGGCCCTGCATCACCGTCCGATGGCCGTGGACCGTGGATGCTGAAGGTGATTAATTTATTCATGTTTGTCGAGAATCGTGGCTTGCATCACAACAAACATACGATACTGAACGGGGTAGGGTAGTGTGGGGTATGGTGGAACTTTTTGGCTTCAAAAGGACAAGGTTTGGCCCCAACTCCCACTATGTGCTACCTGATTTGCACTACAGACCCGGTCAGTGCAGGACGTTCCCCTTAGGGGGGAAAAAAGAGAGAAAGAGATAGCGAAAGAGAGTGGCCGGTGGTCGACCGACGTCCTTCCCGGGGTCATCAGAGAAATGCATCCACATGGAAATGGTAAAAACAGGTTCGACTGAGGGACCAACCATGTGGGCATTGAATAACACTTAAGACTTCAATAGTCGGTTTGAGAGAGCTTTATCAGTGATTAATAAAAAAACAAAACACCAAGGTTTGTAATGAACAAGGTAAGGCACAAAAGAAGGTGTCCAACTGTCAAACGCAGGGCTGGATTTTGTTTACGTTCAAAAAGTCGCACACTCAATCTTGAATATCAATGTATGGCGAAGATTTCGCCTGATCTGGATGTTACAAAATCGCAAGAGGAGCTGTTTACATTGTGGAATTCTTCGGATTTTTTTTGCGGGGCGAGAATCCTCTTCCCTCAATGTTTACCCACTTTTTGCTTCCAATCTCCCGGAGATGATGGATATCGCAAACTGGAACTGAAATTAATGCTGCAATGTGGTCCGCTGCAATCAGTATCAGATAACCAATTCCAGGGCTCGTTGTTTACTTTAAAGGTGTCAGGGTAGATGACGAATGTTGCTTTCAAGTTGGTATCATGCTGTTTCACTGACTTTTAAATGTTAATGTGGACTGACTTTAATACTTTTCTTAATACTTTCGATAATCGACAGTTGATTTGCTTGTTACGTTGACAGCTACGCAACGGTAACGTCAGCTTAACGAATGGCTTTCTTGTTGACAACACAGGACTGTCACTTTGCACGCTTACTTCGGACTACTGTGTTGTTGTTTATTTTATGATCAAAAACAAATTTATTTTAAGATAAAATCATGCAATTTCGTCAATATTTCAACATCTAGAAGCATTCGTTGTTCCATTTCAACAAAAGTTTGTCATCCTCGTGACACCCAAAGTCTTCGCAAAAGGTGCAAAAACTACCGACGGTAAACAATCCCCCCCCCCCCAGACAGGCACCTTATAAAAAAGGTGTTGACAGATTCGGGAGAAAACATCTCTCTGCGTGCTGTCTGTGTTTGTGTGTGTGTCGATGTCTGATTAAACGATTGCTTGTCTCGTTGACGCATTCAATTAGGCATTCGCTTCAATCAACAGTGCAAACACCCTCGTGCCTGCAGTATCGAGAACAATTTTCGAAACTGAAATGTGCGTGTGTGTGTGTGTGTGTGTGAACACACACACATTCGGAAGTCTGGCTGGGCCATCCCACCCGTCATGTAGCGACATCTCAATAAAGTCATCACTCATCGAACGGAAGAAGAAGTTGGGTGGAGGAGGCAATTAATTGACGTTTTTGGGTACACGCAGTTCGAATTAATTAACTCTCGGTTTACCAAGATGGCTGGCTTGAAAAATCAAATATAGATTTAAATATTTAAATTTAAATGTTGAAAAATGAGCTTTCAAGTGGTGAAAACAAATCGAATAAAAATAAATCAAATTTTTAAACAGTTGAGGGTTGGATAACCAAAATAAAAGAGGTAGCTTCAGCATGAGAACATCTCGACGAAGATCTGTTACTGATGACAAGTACCGTAATTAAAGCTGGGATCAATTAACTCATCGTATGTGTGTTTTCGGGCTTTGTTTGAGTAACTACGGTGAAATGTGTCGGTGATTGGATCGTCAGAAGTGTTTACACAAGCTTAATTAGGAAAGGATTCTTACTTCTTCGAAGTTTATCTCAAATTCAATTATTTAACTAAAAATAACAGTAAATATCGATTGTAGAGACATTTGTTTGATGAGAATCTGTTTTTATTGTTGCAGTTCAGGAATTTTACCCAAAAAAGCTTTCAAAATACATAGTTGAAAACTGATCGAATGTGATCTTGACACTTAATTTTTCATAATTAAGAAGGAAGCCTAGAGGTGACTGCCCCCTTGGTCGATGAATTCATTACCACGTCGAGCTGTAAACACCTCCTCTTCCGTTTTCGCCCAAAGAATGCTGCGAGGAATCCCGTTTACTCCGACAACTTGTCCACGCAAGGTTGCATCATAACACCTCGTACTAAGGCGCAACTTACTTTGCCACCTTGTCTTGTCAATGAACTTCACCTCGCGTAACAATAATAATAACGGGCCGGCGGTACCGAGGGTCTTCACTTGGGAAACATTATTCAATTAGCTGGCCCGAGGCCCTGTCGGGAAACCTGGATCGAGGAGGTGCCAATCGTAATAAATCAAACCAGTTTGCGGATTCGCGCTCGATTACATGTTTTGTGCGCGCTGGGAAGTCTTCCACGCTGGGCAGTGTTCTGTAATGTGAATCAATCAAGAGCGATACCTTCGGCAAAAGGGGACATTAACGGCGGCGGCATGGGAAATCACACGTCATTATAGCGGGTCCGAGCGGTGGTCGCTGGACTAAGTGGGGGTTGTTCTGAGGACATCGTTTACCGGCTAGACGGGATTTTGTAGCATGTGTTTTGCATACTGTCCTGAGCGTGTTATTTTCTTGCACGTGCACTTTGAATCAAAATGACTAAAGAGTGGTGGACAACTTCCATCAAATTAAATCTTTTTTGTATGGATCGTGAACAATCGCCAAACCCCCTAAGGTGTACACGTGGTTTATGGATGGTCCCTTAGGAAAGTACGCAATTTATGGCCGTCATCTACAGTCAACTTAGAAAACTTGCTGGGCTCATATACGTTGCTATGCAGTTGTTTGTTTACCTTTGATATGGAAACGTCAACTTAGCATAGATTTTGAAATTTTCCAAACCGCACTTCTCTAAGTGTCAAGTTTTTATCAATGACAATGAGTTCAGAACAGGAATATGACTGCATTTTCGGTTTGTTTGGGCAAGTTTACAAAAAAAAACTAACTTAATCCACCTATGTGGTTGGATCCGGCATCAAAAAAGTTCATAAATGTCACTTAAGTGGTCATAACTTGAGACAGGGTTGCTAGATCTTCAATGTTTTGGACTCATTGGAAAGGTCTTTTGATTACCTAACCAACGATGGGTCGGATGATGATGCATCAAACATTTGTTTGACATTTGTTCAGTTTTCGATTCTGAGTCGATGGGTATACATGAATTTAGGCCTTTGAGCTGTTTTTCAAAAGTGCATTTTTCGAGCAGGATTATAGCCTTATTTCAGTGAGGAAGGCAAAAATTGGAAAATATTTACAAAAAATCGAATTACAGTACTTTTCGGTAACTGGGCTGAGAACGTAGCCCAGTCACCGAATGCTGCTCGTTAACTGGGCTGAACAAAAAATAACGAGGGGACCACCAATGCATAATATTTTCCAGATGATATACAAAATAAAAATAACTCAGATTTTTACAATGCATACTTTTCATATTTCTTTAATAGTGACTTTGAATCGCAGAGATGTTTGAAAAAAGTTTATTTATTTATTTAACATGATTTCTGCATCCATTAACCCCTCGGTCATTTCGGTTTGTTTTGGTTCTTTGACGTTTTTCTGCTTTTTAACTGGGCTACCGTTATCGAGCGCCCAGTTAAACAACGCCCATTTATCGAACAACTACTGTATGGGAAATTTACTTTTGACATTCAGCTAATTGGCTCTTGAAAAACTTTTCTCGTTATTCTGGTGATGCAGGGAAAGCCAAATATTTTCTATTTGTATCCCTTTCGTAGGCAGTAGCCATTGGTTCAATTTAAAATGTCTTTAAAACAAACAAAAAATAAATTAACAGCAAAGATCGCGAAAAAAAATCTACTAGCCGAACTGTACATTAGAATTTCACGAAAAGTAAATGTTTTAAAACAAAGTTAAACAAACTCTTCGTTATGAATGTTTCAAATGAAATGTTTAAAGTAACTTTACGAACAGTCAATTTGACGTTATTAATTCAATTTGAACACCTTTAAATTGAAACAACCTGTCACTATTGCTGGGATAGAAGATAGATCACAGTATCACGGCACCAAACTCGATATCAGAGTATTCTCTGTCATCGTGCAACTCGTTCAAAATTGTAACTCGAAGCCGTTGCATAGTACCAAAAAGTGGGCAAAGACAAACTTGGTAAAAATTTTTTGAAAAAACATACACTGAATGAAAAAAAAAAAAAAAAAAAAAACACGCCGCATCTATAAGATGTTTTGATTTTTCAGTCTAAAAGTCAAACTTGAAGGCAAGCACACCTTTTTTTTCGTTTACAATTTTTGTGAAAATAGCCCCCCTTTCTAGAAAGACTCACGAAAAATGTTGGATGTAATATCTCTCCTAAAAAAATAAAAAAAAAATCATTTACTAAAACTGTTGTGGAGCAATTCCAGCTCAAATCAGAAATTTTTCTGGTACTTTTGTACCCGACCCTCTTCGATTTCAATGAAACTTTGTAGACATGTTATCCTAGGCCTATATAAGCCATTTTTGTGTTTATGGAGCCACTAGTACTCGAAAATAACATTTGAGAAGGGCGTAAGGTATTTAAATATTTTGTAATTTAAAAATTACTGTATCTCGAAGCCGTAGCGTCGTATCAAAAAGTGGTCAAAGACAAACTTGTAGGAAATTGGACAGGCTTTCTGAATAAAATACACTGAAACAAAAATGCACGCCACATCAATGAGATTTTTGATTTTAAAACTAAAACTTAAATTTAAATGTCACGATTTTTTTTCGTTCAAAATTTTTGAAGAAATAGTCTAAAATGGTGTCAAAAGACTGACGAAAAATGCGGGATGGTATGTCTCTCCTAAAAAAATACAAAAATCATTTACTAAAACTGCACCCAGAACTGGGCATCGGCATACGAGAGAATAAAGAGCACGATTCGGTAGTAAAATGGTACTGTGTGCGGACTGAGAGGATAAATCCCGAAATTACCGAGAGTACTTTACTCATGGGTTCATCTTCAAAAAAAGTTCATCTATCAAAAAAAAAAGTACCGGTACCGAGACTCGAACCCAAGACCTTCGGCATATTGAACCGTGCCTTTGCCGTATGGGCCACCGCGGTTCGGTGACAAAGTGGCGGTCATGTGTCCATATAAGCCACTCAATAGGATGAACTGTTCCAATGAACGGATGAATACGCGAGAGGACTATACTCTCGCAATATAGCACTTTCCTCACGTTTTTTTTGTGAGGACTATCCTCTCGTTCTTTAACTTTGGGTGTGTTTTTTTGAAAAGTGGTCTAAACGTAATTTTTTTTAAAAACCAGTAGTGGGGATCGATTTTCCAGACAATTTTACATAAAAGTCTCCATATTGACCATTGTCCTATGTCCAATCCTTGGGAAGATACAGTGGTTTTAAAAATATTTTTTTTGAAAAAACGGGTTTTTTGGTTGTTTTTGGCAATTTCTATATGACAGACTTGGTTTTTCAGTCTCGTAAATATTTTTACCAGAAAGCTTGTCCAATTTCCCATAAGTTTGCCTTCGACAGCTTTCTGATTTATATCGTTTTTATATTTACGTAAACAATTACTGTCCTGATTTCTACCACACTGAAAAAAATATTCAATTTTCAGTTATTAGCAATGCAATTAAGCTTATATCTGTATGCCCTTACATCCAATTGAAATGCTGTCAAAGGCAAACTTATGGAAAATTCGACGAGCTTTCCGGTAAAAATATTTACGAGACTGAATAACCAAGTCTGTCATATAAAAATTGCCAAAAACCACAAAAAACCCGTTTTTTCAACAATTTTATTTTTTAAAGCGCTATATCTTCCCAAGGATTGGACATAGGACAATGGTCAATATGGAGACTTTTATGTAAAATAGTCTGGAGAATCGATTCCCATTACTGGTTTTTAAAAAGTTTGACGTTTAGACCACTTTTCAAAAATACAGTTTTAGTAAATGATTTTTTTTTTTAGGAGAGACATACCATCCTGCATTTTTCGTCAGTCTTTTGGTACCATTTTAGGCCACTTCCTCAAACATTTTGAACGAAAAAAAATCGTGACATCACATTTAAATTTAAGTTTTAGTTTTAAAAATCGAAAAATCTCATTGATGTGGCGTGTATTTTTCTTTCAGTGTATTTTTTTCAGAAAGCCCGTCCAAATTGACTACTTTTTGATACAACGCAACGTCTTCGAGATACAGTTATTTTTAAATTACAAAATACAAAAATATTTAAATACCTTGCGCCCTTCTCAAATGTTATTTTCGAGTACTATTGGCTCCATATACACAAAAATGGCTTATATAGGCCCAGGATAACATGTCTATAAAGTTTCATTGAAATCGGAGAGGGTCGGGTACAGAAGTATCAGAAAAATTCCTGATTTGAGCTGGAATTGCTCTGTGGTCTAAACGTCAAAATGTTCAAAACCCGAATGCGGAACTCGATTTTTCGGACAATTCTACATAAAATTCTCCATATCGATCAGCGTACAATCTTTGTAAAGTTGCAGTGGTTTAAAACATATTTAAATAGCCTTTTTGATCGCTGCCATCATTGGTTGCCTGCTGCAGTCGATTGTGGGCGGTGGGGCTCGTGTCTTGAGCGTCATTTTTGTTGAGTAATTGGTGTTGTTTTAGCTATTTCAATCACAACTAATTGTTTTGTCGTTTTAACAGACTTTCCTATATCTGACTGATATCTGGCTGATCGGAAGGTACGGCGTCGTGTATTATTGTGCATGATTTTTTTGAATAATGTGTAAATTTTCACGGCGAAAAGGTCATTTCTATATGATTGTTGATCGAAAGACACGCTGACATTTATGATTCGTAGAGCAAAATGTTCATTTATTAGATATTGAAATAACTGGGTGAATTTGTGCGTTAACCAGAAAGACCTTCCCATAGCATCGTTGCTCGGAAGGCTCACCGACGGGTCTAAGATGAATGTCCTCCCCATAGCACCTTATCCTACTAACACAAAAAGTATTAATCCCGTGATGCTTGAAGAAGATGCTCTGGGTTCTACCGTCTCTAGCGGTGTCCACAGGTTCATTGCGAAAAACTATGTGTTACTGCAATATCATTATCGGACATTCCTTCCTTTAGCTTGTTCTGCAATACCAAAGCCAGCGATTATTCGTGCAAACCAAAACGCACTTAAATCAACGAGATTAAAGATAAACCCTGCTCTGATCAAATGACCATAATAAAACACCAATTAACCAGCCAATAAGCGTGGACAATAAATACCGGCAAATGCAGCCTGCGTGAGCTGCCTGTTTAATGCAACTGTAATGCTCCCCACAACATATTGTCTTTCCATAATGAGACGCAATGCAAGAACTGCCCACAACCTGGGGTAAGCCAGTTCCAGTGGATATCCGCGACTCGGACAGGTTGGACGGATTCTATCGCTGCCGGGAACACGCACGATTTATGGGCAGTGCAGATGCAAAATTTGTTTGAATAAACGTCGTAGGATGAAATCCTCATGGTTATTTAGAGGAAGGTGGTGTTTTGTGGGCATTTTGATCTTCAATTGGGAGCGTTTTTCTCTTGGTTGATTTTTGTTAAAAAACATTTTTTTTTGTTTGAGTGATTTAAACATTACATGTCAAGGTAAGACTCTCAAACTGAGAGAGAGAGAATGCTCTTCTCTTCTAGTCAGTTTGAGAGCATTTTGCTCTTCACTCGAGAGGAAAAAAATCGTTTAAATCGTGGGCCATTTTGACCACACTTGCTTCCACTATCTGTCGACCCCTAAAAGGAACTCGCACGTGACACGTGACTCCGTGTTCAAGTGTCCAACGACGGCCTCCCAAAGGCAGTGAAATTAGCCAACTAATGATGTGCCGCACAGCACACTCTAAATGTGGTTTATTCAAATGAGGTACGCTCACCGCGTGACTTGTACACAGTCGTTTGTCTTGTTCTTTGCTTGTTTTGCTCTTTTTCTGACATTGTTTGTCAGAACACAAGAACACTCACGCACAAGAGTGGTAGAACAATGGGTGGGGACAAAAAACGGCCGCTGAAGAGGCGTGGGAAAACTAATTTCCATTCAATGGGGTTTGGGTTAAGTAAGGAACAAGTAGAAGGTGGGGGCGTGTTGGACATTCATATTTGTTGTAGACCAAAGAGCGTGAACAAATATTGCACAAGAAGCGGTCAATTAGACTGTTTTTCAGGTTACTTTGAAAGAGGTTGAAAAATGTTTGTAACACTTTACTTTTTTTCCGAAACTAATGATATTACTGGCTAAGCTTGCAAATGTTTGTAGAATTGTTAGCAACTTTCAAAACCACAAGTTTCACTGATTAAACCTAATCTGCGTTCAACCAACCAATGCAAAAGACCATCAATTGAGCTCTCCCTCTTTCCGCGATAATCAAGATAATCATCATAATGCAATTCCCCGACCCGCAGCCAATATTGCCTTGGTAAGTCACTTTCTTGCAAGTTTATTTAAATTTCACGCTTCGTCACCACCATCCCTAGCGATGGAATTTCTTCTTCCAAAGTGGCTCGTTATGGCACTGATTTGCACTCTCCGGGATATCCATTTCCAGGACCCGTGCTGGGTCTTTCACTGTTTTGTTTTCCTTGCCACACCCGGGTTGTTGAGAGGAGCAAAAAAAAAAAACGCATAAATTAGAAGTAATTATTTTTATGATTACAGCATAAAATTACCATCATCTCTCTTTACGTTTTTGGTCACTGTGATAAAGAAAATCTTAAAATTTGCAATTATTTGATGAGTTGGTTTAATTGATAGGACACTCAGTTAAAATCACGCATAATTTAACGTATACATAAATTTACATGAAACTGCATGTAATTTTACAGTCCAACTTTTTTCTACGTGCTTTTTTTGCGGCGTCCTGTATAATAACACATCATCCGGTCCAGAAGAGAGCAGCACCAGCCAGCTGACTGGTCAGACAGCATAAATTGAAAATGTTCAGCACTCCGTGGCTAATTAATGGCATTAAATGGAATATATCAAGCATTCAATTAAAGCTGCCACGTGGGACACGACACCAGTCAGGTGTGGCTTAAAGCGACTTTCACCAACTTTTGAGGAAGTTCTGAAAAAGTTCCTCCTCCCCACCCAAACGAGAACTTCATTAATCTTCTAATAAAAGTCAAATTTTCATCATCACATGCTTCATTGGGTTTCAACGTTTTTTTTTTTCGTTCGACGTCGTCGTCGTCTTCAGCGCCCAAGGAAGCTTGAATCTCGATAAACTTTATGAGTGACTGGCAGCAAGTTTTTTCTTGTTGATTTTTTTTTTCGCTTGGTGTCCTTCTGGTGGCACGTGGCGTGGGTGGCAAACGGTTTCAAATTAGAATTTTATTTGGAAGGCGCACGAGTTTCTGGCAGTTTTTTTATGAACAGGAAATTTGATCGGCATAATAATTGTTTCCTTGCGAGTAATACACGACGACAAATTGCAGGATATAATTGGGCCCCCAAAAGTTGACAAAAGTGAAATTGGCTATTTGCGTATTTTGATGATGTTTTTTTTTGTTGGTTTGTTTTGTAATTGATCGCGATGGCGAAGCAAATTGGATTTTTCACAAATAGAATTTTGTTTTAGCACAGCCATTTGAAACTTTAATCTGTTTGAATAGTTGAAATTTTAGATTTTAGACCAAAAATGTTCATTTTGAAAGGAGAATGGGCGGATTTGGTCCAAGGATGTACACGAACGGGAGAAACTTTATTCGGAAGATCTCGCCGAGACATGAAAAAAGTCTTCTGGGACAACTCTTTAAACTCCGGGGTTCAAAAGTTGATGAAGTTTGAGTATTTTGGGTAAAAATGTACAAAAAATCGTATTTTTTTCTATTTCTAAAATCACTCATAAAATCCTTATTTTACTATGGATTTCGATCATCTTGACTTCATTTGACGCGTATCAGCAAAAACTATAAGGTCTGATATGTTTTAGCATTATTGAAACATGACTTCTCTTGTCTTTTTACGTTTGAACCGTTTGTGCAAGAGGCTTACCATAGAAACAAGTCGAAACTTGAAGATTTTGAAAACGGATCTAACCCAGACTACTTCAGTTTGGTTCAAAATCGTTGGCTTTTTCAGAAAAGCTTACATCATCCAGTACAGTCATCCCACATATTCGGAACACCCACAAATTCGGAACACTTTTATGATAATTTGTCAATAACATGCCAAATGCAGCTTTTCTGTCGATCTTACTATTTTTAGAACTTTCATTTGGACATTATCTTGCTATTTCACTAGTAAAAGTAGTACTTTTTGAACAAAAAACTTCATTCCAAGACTATTTTGTCCAGAGCAGCAAAATACTGCCTCCAAATGGCCTGTTTCATAACAGTGGGTTGTGATTGTGCCTCCCACAATTGTGGAACACCTGAATTTAACTGATATTTTCACAAAAAAGTTATCAAACCATGTATAAAACATCACTAAGCTTGAGTTTCATTGGTTTCAGTGTGTGAAGTCATTATTTGATAATAAATATATACTCCTGGAGGGATCCAAAGTTTGTTTACATTCGTAAGAAAAAAGTGTTCCGAATTTGTGGATTTTAAGGGTCAAAGTAATTCTTCAAAAACTTCATATAAAAGTTAAAATTTGCAGTTGTTCGATACAACATTCGAAAGATCGCAAGAAAAGCTTTCAAATGAAGGTAAAAGCGAGTCTTTAAGTTCCATTATCGATTTGCTCGATTTGAACATTGGCCGATCTGGAAACCGTTCCGAATATGTGGGATGACTGTACATTGTTCTATAAATCAGGAGGAAATCTTATTTTTTTGCTCAGATCGTTTTGTGGCCTTGGAGAAATTTGTTCGTTGAGACCCTTTAGACCTTAACAAATTTGGTTCAAAATTGGCACTGTTACCTTATTCAAGCCAGGGATATCTCTTTAGATTTTCCAAAATTTTCATTTTTTGTCACCCTAGTGTCCAAAATAGTACATCTTTTGAAAAGATGCTTGAAAAGATAAGATCATTTTCTACAATTCTTATTTTGCAATAATGAAAATGCAGGTCGAATGCGCAAAAACTTGTTCCAACAAAAGGTCGAATGTGAACAAATAATCGGATGGACAAAAGAAAAAAAAGACAGAAATGTTTTTTTAAATTGATCCTAAAGTCTCAGTTCATCAAATAGTAATTGAAAACAAACTCCAATAAAATTAAAAAAAAAATCAAATTATTCGCTCTACCGCATTGCCTTAGCGTTCTCGAGATTCTTACTTGAAACTTGGTGTCCTAAGGTTTGATTGATGATGCATTTGCAAACCTTTTTACATCTTAGCTTCCATCCACCCCGGGATTCGAACTGACGACCTTTGGATTGTGACTCCACCGAGACAGCACTATGGTACATTGGGTGGCCAAGTTTCAAAAAAGTGACCTTCTCCAAATATGTTTTGGTATTTTTTTTCTCAAAAGTAAACATTCTAACTAAGAAAAATACAAATTTTCAAAGCTCTAAGTTTGTTTATTACGGAGATACGCAAGCTGAAAGTCAAAAAATGGAGTAAAAAACTAGCGTTTTTCGTAAAAAGGCTGATTGTTTAATTTTAACATAGCTCAGCCATTTTAAATATTTTATTAGGACAATTATACATCGTTGGAAAGGTTATGAGATAAGCTTTGAAACTATTCATAGATAAAATGTTGTTTCCAAACCAAAACTGAAGTTTTCATCGAATAACTGGAGCATTTTTTGACAAAACTTATTTTTTGTGTTTGTTAATCGAGTACTTTTTTTGCTAACCGATGCTAAACATGAAACTAAGATCACTTGAAAGATTGGATCATAATCTAACATTGCTGAAATTTCCAGCCTGCGATTTTTTGCGTTTTCGGAGATATGCCATTTTGAACATTTACGTTTTATCAAAATTTGCTGCAATCTACATATGCGTCCGTTTATTTCACTTGCTTTGCTACCTACTTCGTGGGCATCGTCGCTTCAAAAATCAATAACTGGTTTCAAGAAGTTCGAAATGACTTTATTGGAATTTTCTGTTGCCTACATTTAAAATTGAGTACCGTAAAACGGGGTGACTTTGATAGCCGGGGTGACTTTGATAGGTTTGCGATTTTTCCGCAAAATGAAGAGTACAATTAAAATACGTAAGGAATCGTTCAGAAACATACTGACCGTGGTAGAGAAGTTTTCAAAGTACCTCATGAATAACCTTTCATAAATTTTTGAAAAGTTTATGAAGTTAGTTAACTATAGTTAAGAAAAAGTGGATGAAAGTCATTTTTTTTAAACTTCTCAAAGTGTCATGATTTTCTCAATGAACATGATTTTTAATCGGAAAACGGAATGCATTTTCGGATTCTTTGGACAATTTTCCACTAGGAGAAGGTTAAATAAGTTTGTAAATAATAAATAATATGTGTTTTTGAAGCACAATTAAAAAAAAATCTCCAAATTTATAGGCAAATTCAGTTGAACAAATTTCATGTAAAATGCGAAAACTTGTGATTCGTGCTTTGAATTCAGTTTAAAATGCAATATAAATCGATAATTTTATAAACAAAACTATTTTTAACAAATTTCAGGCAAAATTCCGACTTTTTAACAATTTCACTTAAAATTTATATGTATTTTGTTAAAAAGCTTATAAACTTAGTTAACTTGATATAAATATTGATTTTTTTTTCTTACAAACTATATCAGCTACTTTAGTGATGGTACATTTAACGTACAAATAAAGTTTGAACATCTTAAATATGATTTTAACAAGAAAAACTATGACTATCAAAGTCACCCCGGAATTAAAACCAAGAATTTTTAACGTAACTATTTTTCTAAACACTATTGAAAAAACTTTTTTTCCAAAATAGTGCATGGACTTTGTGTGGCCTACCCAAGTACATGTTTTAAAAATAATAATCTTGAGAAAAACCTTACCTGTTGGAAAATATTCTAAAAACAAATTGAAATCCTATCAAAGTCACCCCGGTTTACGGTACCTTAGTCAAAATAAGGTATTCGTACCGAAGTTTCTCAAGCGAAACTGGAGAATGGAAAATCTTAGTTTGACACCGAAAAAAGTATTCAGCAAAATATTGACTTAGCATGATGAATTTCTGCGATCAATCCATGAAACTGATCCACATTGAAGTTCTATGTTGGTTAGTAAAAAACGTAATAAAAAGTACCTTTAACATATCCTGAAGCCATCAGAAACTCTATAATCAAATGAATGTTCATGAACAAGAACATTATGATTAGTAAGAATATGTTTTGTATTTTATCGTTTTACTTTTTAATTAATATTTTGAATATAAATAATTTTTCTGTTATTTGAAAGGAGCGGCCGTGGCTGACTGGTTACGGTGTTCGCTTTGTAAGCGAATGGTCCTGGGTTCGATTCCCATCTGCTCCCAACGAGAAAGTATAGGAAATATAAATCTTGAAACTCTGAACATGAACGAAAAATCAAAGTCGCACGAGTCGGGGTTCGATCCCCCGTCCTTTGGATTGGTAAGCAAAAATGCTAACCACTAGGCCATGAGCTATGACAGGAATTAGGCATACTGTTACTACCAACTATATACGCGCTGGGTCCTTGTCTATTTGACAAGGGTTCGGAAGTTCTAAATAACGTTTGAATCCGATTGGTCCAAACGTTCTTCAGGGCGGGGCTTGTCGATAAAGCTGAAGTACCTCGCGCTCGGCTAGCCAGCGTAGAAATGGGTCACCGAAGCTCGGCAGAGCTAACACCTTCCAAATGCCTATGCGAGTTATTTGCATGTATAGAATGTAGATCTAAAAATACATGGAAACAACTCAATTTGTAAGAAGCGACCGCGTGGTCCCGTTTGGTTGGTTGCACACTAGCGTGGTTCACGTTTCTATGAAAAAGACAAAAGTTTTTATTTTGTCTTGCATCAACCGGAATTTCGTTCTTTTATGTCCCCAGAAGCACTCCTGAAAATTTGAGCCCATTTGGTAAGGTATAGGAGCTCCAGTTTTAATTTGAAATTTATATGGGATTTTGATTTATTTTCCATGGAAACTATCTTTTTACATTGTATTAGGAATTTTTTTATAAATCGATGAAATGACTTGATTCTTATAGTAGGAGATAGGTTTTGAACTGGGGAACAACTTTGTAGAACATACCAACAAGCTAGGAAGTGACCCTTTAAAGATACAGATACTTTTAGATGGTGGCTTTTGAAGGGGCTTTACTTCAAAAGCCACCATCTAAAAGTATCTGTATCTTTAAAGGGTCTCTTCCTAGCATGTTGGTATGTTCTACAAAGTTGTTCCCAGTTCAAAACCTATCTCCTACTATAAGAATCAAGTCATTTCATCGATTTATAAAAAAATCCTAATACAATGTAAAAGATAGTTTCCATGGAAAATAAATCAAAATCCCATATAAATTTCAAATTAAAACTGGAGCTCCTAGAACTTACCAAATGGGCTCAAATTTTCAGGAGTGCTTCTGGGGACATAAAAGAACGAAATTCCGGTTGATGCAAGAAAAAATAACAACTTTTGTCTTTTTCATAGAAACGTGAACCACGCTATTGCACACACACACACAAATAATTTTTCTGTTATTTGATTTAACAATAAAAATTTTCGCAATTTATGCCCGTAAGGGTGGGGGGTCTCAAGTTATATGGCATGGACTCACAAAAAGAATCACATAGCAGTATATAATAAATATTTGACTAAACATGAATTTATTACGCTCAACAAAATTTTGTTGGTGGGCTGGAGGAGGGGAAGAAAGAGGGGGAGGGGTTGTGTCCTTAAAGTGGGATGTATTAGCTTATCCATAATTTAATAATATAAACTTGCAATACAATGTATACGCAATTCTGTTGTACTTGCGTATGAAAAGACTATTAATTATAAACAATCAACTATTGAAAAACATGAAAAGTCATAAAAATCAACGTATACCATTTCAATACCATACAATCACCCAAATTTGTATGAAAAAACATTTAAAAAGCAAAAAAATAATTTGGCCGCCTGATTGTATGGGGATGGCCCATAGTGGACACGACCCAGGGAGACGACTCCTACACCTGGACTGAGCTGACGACCTAACCCTCTAGGTTAAACCGGGGCCAACATTTACTTCCCCATCCGACGCAAGGCGTGGTCAGACACCGGGGACCTTCTGGGATCGAACCCAGGCCGACTTTTCGAATCTTCATTGACCCAGAAGGGTATTTTTTTCATTTAGAACAAAATTTTTCATTTTAAAATTTTGTGTTTTTTCTAACTTTGCAGGGTTATTTTTTAGAGTGGAACAATGATCTACAAAATTGTAGAGCAGACAATTACAAAAATTTTGATATATAGACATAAGGGGTTTGCTTATAAACATCACGAGTTATCGCGATTTTACGAAAAAAAAGTTTTGAAAAAGTTACTTTTTGCGTTTCTCTTTGTTTCGTCGTCCGTGTCTGTCGCGGGTGACCATGAACGGCCATGATCGATGACGATCAACTTTTTCAAAACTTTTTATTCGTAAAATCGAGATAACTCGTGATGTTTATAAGCATTCTCCTTATGTCTATATATCAAAATTTTTGTAATTGTCTGCTCTACAACTTTGTAGAACATTGTTACACTGTAAAAAATAACCCTGCAAAGTTAGAAAAAAACACGAAATTTTAAAATGAAAAATTTTGTTCTAAATGAAAAAATGACCCTTCTGGGTCAATGTAGATTCGAAAAGTACTTTAAATTTCCCATAAAATGACATGTTCCAAAAAATTTTACAGTCGAGTAACGGAAAATGGGAGAATTTTTAAAACTTTTTTAGTGTTTTTTCGATGAAAAATACGTTTTTTCGGAATTCTGAGTACGCCATCAAATCGGGCGTCTAATTTTACATAAAAGTCCCTTTGACACCAAATTTCTATCTCATCACCGTTTCAGGCTGCAAATTATTGAAAAACACCTCTTTTTTCGCATGTTCAAAAATAGAAGGGGTCGTATCGCCCTTCCGTCACGAGATATCAAAAAACGGACCTCGGATTCGTGATCAGGGACAAAAGTTACCCCTTAGGACAAAGTTTCACGCAAATCGAAGAGGGGTCGGGGCAACTGCTGTGTGAGTTGGCGGAGAATTATCCATATTTTTTTCTCAACAATAATTTTAGAGCGTGTTAAAAAACAAACATTGGTTTATCTTTGAGGAGTTCGTCTCATTGCACTTTTCCGAAAATTAATTATGTCTGAGTGAACCAGCTGGAAGCTTATTTTGGACAACTTACTTCCAGCTCACAAACCTCACCAATGCAAATGATGCGGCATTTAGCATTTCCATGAAGATTCACCCTTCATAATGGCATAGTTCAAGCTCCATTTCGGTCCCTTTTCCATGATGCGCACACACAACAATTCCAACTCCATCCCCGGAAGCAATACCGGAGCTCAATAGTTCACCCATTTCACAGCAGTAGTTCCAGCCCCAGCTCCAGCTATCCAGTTAGAATGTTGTGTCATCCTCCGGCTAAGCTTTCGTACCGCTCGAGAAGCTCTCGTTCCGATGGCCATCGTACTCGGCCACCATATGTGTACCAAGAGTGTGCAAACAAGGTTGCCACTTTAAAGTAGAGTAATTAGCTGCGAGATGTTTTTGCGCATAACGATGAGAGACGACGATGTTGTTGTTGACGAGGACGAGGACCGACTATGTTTGATGCTACGGCTAGGTTACACAGTTCCTCCAAAAACCCCGGAGCGGTCTTTGTGTCCTCTCCTGTACTAGAATCGGACCGCAAATAGTTGCAGCCGGTTTACTCCCACACCACATCACAGCAAAAACGGCAGTCTGGCGTTAAATTGGCCCATATTGATGTGTTCATTAATTGAAATGACGTTTAATTAAGTTTATGTTTCATTAAATACGTAACCACCTTCCGGCGGTAGACGTGACTGTTTACTCTCACCGGCCCGGCCGGGTGTGTTGTGTCTCCATCGTCCGTAATTGGTCTGTCATTTGAGCTATTAAAGATCGGCATTGTCGTCCCCTTGCCGACTAAAGACTACATTCAGGCGGATTAGTTTCACCTTTGAATGCCATTATCTACCTTCAGGCGAAATTCCGTTTAGGCTGCCATCTATCTTCGAGTAGCCTAAGAATAGACCACGCCAGGTTCATCGCTCGAGGGGGCGTTCCGTTTGGGTTGTGTTTTATTGATTCCATGTCCAAATTTGGACAATCCCCAAGCGGTTGAATAATCCTGTGCCTTGTCCTCATGTTAAATGGACTATAAAAATGTCCCAAGGAATCAAGGGAGAGCTCAAGTCCTACTTTTAATGAGCCTAGATCTGCCCGTCCAGATACATGTCCGGGGCTCCGGGAATCTGTCCCTACGGACGAACCACACACAGACACACATTCCATCCATCAAACGAGAGAGAGAGAGAGAGAAAAAAAGACAGAACACGGCACGGACGATGGCACAAAAACAAATATGGATGGGGACTCATCTTCAATTCTGACCGATGCTGGCCGGACCGGGGAAACATGTTGTCCGACATGACAGATGATACCATTTTTGTGGCGATTTTCTGATCAACTCGAGTTGGTTTTTTTGTTCCTGTACTATTTGTCTGGTTTTGCGGTGACTGTCGCGGAAAACGCGACTGGGGAAAATGCATTTTGTCGATTTGAGTTGGCACACCGTGGATATATCTATGGGTGAGGGTATTATGCAAATGTTTGCTCTACAAATTAACGTTGTTATTTGTCTGATTGGGTTTGGGCATATTTTTTGTGCTGTTGATTCTGGTAGAACAATTCAATCAAAGGCGATTTTGAACATTTTGATTTCAATAATGCGTTTTTTGCAATTTCACTTTGGAAATATCAACTTTTCCTGTCATTTTATAGTGACAAAATGACCTACTTATAGTTTCAACAAAATAACAGTGTTGAAATAGTAGTTTATGCAACAAGTTGCAAAAAGAGGATTTTTTCAGCATGAGTCGTACATTTATCCAACGAGGTTCACCGAGTTGGATAAATACGAAGAGTGCTGAAAAAATCAAGTTTTGCAACGAGTTCCATACAACATTTTTTGCAATTCCAAAAAACACACACTGAGTGAAATTTTATGTCAAATTTTCATGTATTTTGCCAATAAATCGTTTAAATCTAATTTTTTTTTGAAAAGTGTTACTTTTCGAAACAAGTGCTAAAAAGTTCAACTTTTCAGCACCCATTTGAGTGCTGAAAAGTAGAATTTTTCAGCATTTATTTTGAAAAGTGTTGCTATTCGATTCTGTTATTTTTGGTACAGAAAAGTAGGCTATTTCGTCGTTCAAGAATGACAGGAAAAGTGAGTAGTTTCACGACGGAATTGCAAAAGATCTTAAATGGGTGCTGAAAAGTTGAACTTTTCAGCACTTGTTTCAAAAAGTAACACTTTTCAACATTTTTTTGATTTAAACGATTTATTGACAAAATACTTGAAAATTTGACATGAAATTTCACTCAGTGTGTGTTTTTTGGAAATGCAAAAAATGTTGTATGGAACTCGTTGCAAAACTTGATTTTTTCAGCACTCTTCGTATTTATCCAACTCGGTGAGCCTCGTTGGATAAATGTACGACTCGTGCTGAAAAAATCCTCTTTTTGCAACTTGTTGCATAAACCACTATTAAAACACTCATTTGAGTGCTGAAAAGTTTCCCTTTTTTAGCATTAAAAAAGTTTTTTTTTTCAAAATTGCAAAAAAATATATTAACGTTCCAACTTTTTTTTTGTATTTCTGATTTTTGTATTTTTGTATTTTTGTATTTTTGTATTTTTGTATTTTGGTATTTTTGTATTTTTGTATTTTTGTATTTTGGTATTTTTGTATTTTTGTATTTTTTGTATTTTTGTATTTTTGTATTTTTGTATTTTTGTATTGTTGTATTTTTGTATTTTTGTATTTTTGTATTTTTGTATTTTTGTATTTTTGTATTTTTGTATTTTTGTATTTTGTATTTTTGTATTTTTGTATTTTTGTATTTTGTATTTTTGTATTTTTGTATTTTTGTATTTTTGTATTTTTGTATTTTTGTATTTTTGTATTTTTGTATTTTTGTATTTTTGTATTTTTGTATTTTTGTATTTTTGTATTTTTGTATTTTTGTATTTTTGTATTTTTGTATTTTTGTATTTTTGTATTTTGTATTTTTGTATTTTGTATTTTTGTATTTTTGTATTTTTGTATTTTTGTATTTTTGTATTTTTGTATTTTTGTATTTTTGTATTTTGTATTTTTGTATTTTTGTATTTTTGTATTTTTGTATTTTTGTATTTTTGTATTTTTGTATTTTTGTATTTTTGTATTTTTGTATTTTTGTATTTTGTATTTTTGTATTTTTGTATTTTTGTATTTTGTATTTTTGTATTTTTGTATTTTTGTATTTTTGTATTTTGTATTTTAGTATTTTAGTATTTTAGTATTTTAGTATTTTAGTATTTTAGTATTTTAGTATTTTTGTATTTTTGTATTTTTGTATTTTAGTATTTTAGTATTTTAGTATTTTAGTATTTTAGTATTTTAGTATTTTAGTATTTTTATTTTTGTATTTTTGTATTTTTGTATTTTTGTATTTTTGTATTTTTGTATTTTGTATTTTTGTATTTTTGTATTTTGTATTTTTGTATTTTTGTATTTTTGTATTTTTGTATTTTTGTATTTTTGTATTTTTGTATTTTGTATTTTTGTATTTTTGTATTTTTGTATTTTTGTATTTTTGTATTTTGTATTTTTGTATTTTGTATTTTTGTATTTTTATTTTTGTATTTTTGTATTTTTGTATTTTTATTTTTGTATTTTTGTATTTTTGTATTTTGTATTTTTGTATTTTTGTATTTTGTATTTTTATATTTTTGTATTTTTGTATTTTTGTATTTTTGTATTTTGTATTTTTGTATTTTTGTATTTTTGTATTTTTGTATTTTTGTATTTTGTATTTTTGTATTTTTGTATTTTTATTTTGTATTTTTGTATTTTTGTATTTTTGTATTTTTGTATTTTTGTATTTTTGTATTTTTGTATTTTTGTATTTTTGTATTTTTGTATTTTTGTATTTTTGTATTTTTGTATTTTTGTATTTTTGTATTTTTGTATTTTTGTATTTTTGTATTTTGTATTTTGTATTTTTGTATTTTTGTATTTTTGTATTTTTGTATTTTTGTATTTTTGTATTTTTGTATTTTTGTATTTTTGTATTTTTGTATTTTGTATTTTTGTATTTTTGTATTTTTGTATTTTTGTATTTTTGTATTTTTGTATTTTTGTATTTTTGTATTTTTGTATTTTGTATTTTTGTATTTTTGTATTTTTGTATTTTTGTATTTTTGTATTTTTGTATTTTGTATTTTTGTATTTTTGTATTTTTGTATTTTTGTATTTTTGTATTTTTGTATTTTTGTATTTTTGTATTTTTGTATTTTTGTATTTTTGTATTTTTGTATTTTGTATTTTTGTATTTTTGTATTTTTGTATTTTTGTATTTTGTATTTTTGTATTTTGTGTTTTTGTATTTTTGTATTTTTGTATTTTTGTATTTTTGTATTTTTGTATTTTTGTATTTTTGTATTTTTGTATTTTTGTATTTTTGTATTTTTGTATTTTTGTATTTTTGTATTTTTATATTTTTGTATTTTTGTATTTTTGTATTTTTGTATTTTTGTATTTTTGTATTTTTGTATTTTTGTATTTTTGTATTTTTGTATTTTTGTATTTTTGTATTTTTGTATTTTTGTATTTTTGTATTTTGAAAAAATAACATTAACACAGTGTTTCATCACTCAAATCCTTAAATAAAACATGAAAAACACTTTCAGGCATATCCCCAACAACAGTGCTCACTTTTCGACCCTAAATCACGCCTGGCAATAAAACTGAAACCAAAACCGTTTCACCTTTCGATTTATCATCAATCCACTCTTTGCACATCTGCGCTGTTCCACCCACGAAAAGCAAATCGGCGCTCTTTTAAATATTTCATCAAAAGTGCGGGAAATAAAATGTCGAGCTTCGCCTTAAGTGGTAGGCCGCAACTCCTTCAGCTGGGGATGCTGCTCTCGAACCAGGAAGATGATGTTGTGCACATTTGGCAGCCGAAAATCATTTATCAAAACATGAATTGCCGTTCTTTTGCGGGGTAAATGTGCCAGTTTTTGGGGGAAGGAAATTTCAGGTTTGCATCAAGGGAATGTGCCGGAATGATGATCCTTTATGGAAATAAGGAACGATTTTTTTTCATCTTGTTTGTGGAGTTTCACGGACAGGCAGAATCATAGTTGACATGTTGAGGACAACCAAGGCATTTGGAGACATTGCAGATATTTGGAGATATTAGGAGACATTTGGAGACATTCAATAAATGTAGACATTTGAGAGTTTTAAGAAAAACACGCCACTCAAGACCTCAAAACAAGTCCATTTATCTCTGAACCATCATCTCGTGCCAGGTAAAGATCCATCAAAGTCTTCCAGGAACTTTTGCGGAGGAGGACTCTCTCCCGCTGGGTGGCCCGACGACACCCCCACAAGCCAAAAGCGAGACCGAAAATCGAAAAGATGGAGCGCGATTGCCTCTATTTGACACGAGATAATGGTCGATTAACGTTTTGATTTCAACCGTCGACATGAGCTCCGGGGACGGCTGACGCGTCGAAGACGAGGGTTTCCATCCTTTCCCCCCCCCCACAGGAGCGGGACAAAGATTCCATCTGGTTGCCTTCGAATGGATTCTTTCGATTATTTTCAGCCCAATTCACAGGACAGGTTTCGTCGTCGCGTCCTGTTTGGTGGTGCTGGCTGACGCATCGGATGAAGGTTGGTGTCCTTGGGTTCTGGGAAACCATCGGGCGCTGCCAACTTTGGGGTGTTTATCGAGCGACAGGTTTATCGGGAAATTGAACCGGTGACGGCAATCAAGGCAAAGTTTTTTGCTAGGGTGTCGGGTTGTGGGTGGGAAATGTATCTGAGATAGACAATCTATCAGCATTGAATGACGAAAATCGGTTGTGAATTCAACAACATGTGGAGGAATTTGAGGCATTTGGAGACTTTGAAGACGTTTGGAGACTCTGGAGTCATTGAAGACATTTGGAGACTTTGGAGAAATGTAAGACATTTGGAGACATTGAAGACATTTGGAAACATTGAAGGCATTTGAAGATATTGAAGGCATTTGGAGACATTGAAGACATTTGGAAACATTGAAGGCATTTGAAGATATTGAAGGCATTTGGAGACATTGAAGACATTTGTATACATTGAAGACAATTGGAGATATTTCGAGACATTGAAGACATTGAAGACATTAGGAAACATTGAAGGTACTGAAGACATTTGTATACATTAAAGACATTTGGAGATATTTAGAGTCATTGAAGACATTTGGAGATATTTAGAGACATTGAAGACGATGCAGACATTTGGAGACATTGAAGACATTTGAAGATTTTGAAGACATTTGAAGATATTTGGAAACATTTAGAGACATTGAAGACAATGAAGACATCTGGAGACATTGAAGACATTTGGAGATATTGAAGACATTTGAAGACAAAATTTTAAGCATGAATTATCCAACTCCGAGAACACATTTTCACATGTTAGGTATTGAGAACATCAAAACAGTACAGAGGGCATTTGAAGACATGGAAGACATTTGGAGTGGTAAATTAACCACGTTTAGAGAAATTTGAGATTCTGGAGACATGGAGAAAAATTGAAAACAGTCATTGAAGACATTCGGAGTCTTCAACTTAACAACGTTGAAAATTTGGAGAGTTTTGAGACATTGTGTGACAATGAAAATGGAGAAAAATTAAAAGAGAAGAAGCCTTTAAAGAGACTCATCCTCCTCGATCAATCCACACTGAAAATTTAAAAATTAAGCACCATAATCCCAGCGCTCAGCCTTAATTAAGTCCTGAAAAGAAGCAACAACGCTTTCCGTCCGGGTAATCAGTTTGACAAATGAGCCAGAAATGAAACTAAACGAGCAGCGATCAATTGACTCAATTAACCTTTTCCATGGGAATTTATAATACCGCAGAGAGAGAGACCGACGCCAGTGAACCCTTGTCAAGTCTTGCATTATGGTGAGTGTCCAGCTTGGGAAGGGTTTTTCCTCCGCAACCCGAAAAAATCCCCCTTTTGCGTCCCCTTCCATGCTGGGGTGGACCCCGAGGGAAATCGGGCTTGTTGACAAAACAATTGCTAATGATTTGTCAAGATTCTTCTTCTTTTTTGTTCGGAGAGGTTGACTTAGGTTTGTTTGTCGAATGTTTGGAAAGTCCGTTTTTCTCCTTTTTTTTAGGTGGAAAATAGGCAGACACTGGGCGATCCCTTCTGGGAGGGATTTCGGTTTGGTTTTCGTTTTTCCTGTTTTTCGGGGTTTGGTAATTGGGGATTTCCTGTTTATTTCCTGGGATGGGACAGTTATTGCTTGAGGACAGGGTCATTTTGACGATTGCTGTGAATTGCTTACTGGTTTGAACAAGGCATTAGAAAGATTTTTCTTCTGTTTTGATCACTTAAGTAATTTTGTTCTACTTTTTCAAAGTTGGACATAATTTTATGTGTTACGATTTGAAAGACTTTTTTGATATGTCATACTGGCAACCCTGCATGAAGCATCTAGAATTAATTTAATTTATGATTGCTTCTACCCGGTCACGAGAAATTCTGGCAGAGTTGGTTCTGCTAGAATCTTCCTAGAATCATTCTAACAGGCGAGTCATAATTCTGTAAGAATTTTGCCAGACTATTCTAGCAGAGCGAAACCTGCTGGAATTCTGTGAAAATTTTGCTAGACAAATCTGACAGAGCGAAATCTGTCAAAAATTACTTCATTTCCGTCAAACCGCTTCGTAGCGAACTTGACTTCCGCCAAAATAGTTCTGTCATCGGACTTGTTCTTACAAGTCCACATTTTCGTTTTAATTTTTTCAAGAAAATGCCGCGTGCGCCCTTTTGTTGGCTATTTGGCTGACTTTTTGGTAAGTTATTTAAACAAATAATTGCATGCCGAAATAACTTATTGATTTTTTCAGCAAAAAATACGATGTCAGCTCGGTGCTGAGATTTGTCCACGCATCCTGTCCCAGGGCCATTCGCTCGTCAACGATTGGAACGATCATGGAGTGACAGGTTAATTGAAGCGAGATGAGTCAGCAGGACGTTCATAGCAACAAAACTTAAGAAAAAGGAAGAGACATTTTGTTAGAAAAAAATTAAGTGCAAAAATGTGAAAGTGTAGCATTTAAAAAAGTTAGTGCTGAATTTATTGTGATTACGATAATGAATGTTTGAATAAATTCGATTTTGAAACACGTTTTATTTTTAAAAAAGTACAAGTGAAAATGCCTTATTAACAGCTTCTAGCAAAATTCTAGCTGGATTCTAGCAGAAATTTCCTGCCAGTTCATTCTAGCAGGATTCTTACATAATTCTAGCAGAACAAGCTGTCAGTTCATTCTAGCAGCATTCTAGCCAAGATTCTTACAGAACCGGTTGATTTCGCCGGCTCCTGCTAGAACCGGTTATTGCATTTGAGCTAGAATTCTCAAAGAATTCTTGAAAAAATCTTGCAGGATGATGGCAGCGGTCCAGCCCAGTCACAACGTTCTAGCAGGATTCTAGCAGAGTTCTTACAGAGCTGGATATTCTAATAGAATTCTAGCAGAAATGTTCTACCGTTCTAGCAGGATTCTGACAGAACCAGCTCTGCTAGAATATTTCGTGACTGGGAGTAAGAACATTTTCGCTCTGTAAGATTTCTGTAAGAATCCTGCGAGAACGCCGTGACTGGGTAGGATCAATGTTGTATATTTAGTTGTCTTTTTTTATCTAATGAGTTAAGTAGTCTAGTCATAAGGTTAGAAGATCTGGCAACCTTGAAATCTATTTGGCAACACTGCCGTGATAAACAAAGAGTAGATACAAAACTAATCTTTAGTAAATTTAGCTTGCTCCTTAGACAATTTATCATCTTGTACTCATTTCTTAAAAAGACTCTTAATCTCATAATCCAGAACAAGATTCCCATTGTTTGCTCAAAACAAACGAAAAAAAAAACGAATCTGTCAAATGCACAGCGGCAGCTCATCCGCGGGGGTGCTCCCAAGGATGTCCCGGCACCAGCAATTAGCGTCAGGATCTACTCTGTTGATATAATCAGACTCTTCGTTGGCTGGCTTTATTCGGCCGGGTTTTTATGGTGTTATTTCTATCTATTTATTATTATTTCAGAGGCAACACCCCGAGGGCCACGTCGCAAGGCGCGAAAAATGTCACCCCGAAAAAGACGGGGGCCGACCCAGATAATAATCAGAAGAGAGAGAGTTGACTCAAGCGAACAACTCCGGCTGACGATGACAATGATGAATTTAATTTCACTCATCATAAATTTTATTGCTTGGCTTGGCGCTCATCGTTGTCTTCGGACTGGCTTCCCTTTTTTCTCTTTTTCGGGGTGCATCATTCAACAAGGATCACAAGGAATGAGGTGACTCTCGAAAGAAGGATGGAAGGAAGTTTGTCTCTCCAGTTTTCCCACCATCTGGGCAAACTGGACGGCACAGAAGGTTGCACTTTCCGTGAAGGTTTATTTATGATGGGAAGCACGATGCTGGATGTCCTTCGGAAGTAGGGTTGGAAGATCTGTTGAGAACACTGGACTTGGAAGAAAATTGATAACCTTTTCTTATCAATTGTGTAAAAAAGTCTCTGAACTTTGTATAAGAAGTTTTGAGCAACTGAAAATACTGTATTTATTATTTGCGTGAAAGCAAATAAAAAACAAAACGCCTCCACATTTTTTTTAATATTGCGAAAGTTAGTTAACTATTGTAATGAAAACATTGATAAATAGGATTATTTAAATACTCTCTATGTGTCATGTTTTCTCAAGGAAAATAAGTTCGAATCACAAAATGAAAAAAAAAATTAGGTTGCAAGTTTTATACGTTATTGAAACAGAAATCAAAAAATGTCTAAGGTTTTGAAGGCATTTTTAGAAGAACAATTGTACAAGTAAATTTGGATTTATTTACATAACCTCAAATTTACATTTAATTTATTAAAAATTTATAATTTTAAATATTTAATTGCTATTTTTTGAATGAATCATTTAGCACAGGAACGCCCAACACATGTCCAACTTACTCGGAAGCCCAAGCCTCCCATAAAGATTCTCAGGCAAAACTCAACCAATCGGGATGATTCTTGTTTTCAGTGACAGCTGTGAAATTGTATCAAATCTCGTATGGACCAATAAATAATGCAAAACGACTTCTTTGGTTATAAAAAAACACAGCTTCAAGCAAATAAAAAAATACGAAGAAAATTACATCATTGGGAGAATTACTCAGATTTGAAACAATATTGACTCCTTTACCCTACAGTTCCAACTCATCCGAGAGATTAAGCTCCCCGAAAGCGTTCCAAGATTACCGCCTTCACCCGCAACTTCCCTTCCAGTTGACCATGTCATACGTCTCAAAGTCATCGTCGACGTCGGCGTCGTTTTTCGTGATGGCAAATTTAAAACAACTGACTCGAATCGGACGGATGATGATGATGCTGCTGCTGCTTGAGTGTGTATACACGGGACAATCCGTAAGACCGGCAACTTAACCACCAGAAGCCGAAGGATACAGTTTTATTTATACACACACTTGAGAGCTTTGCTCTGGACGATACAGTTGATCCCCCTCGGTTTTCCCGGAATGAAACTAATCTTGAGAATGGACTTTTCATGACGTGCTCTCCGGGGACCGGGATTTGGCCGGCCATTGGCAGGGTGCTCCAGCGTGGGATTAGAGTAGTTTTCTGGTCATTCATGGAAAGCTCCCCTTTGTTGCCATCAGTCTCTTTGTGATGCATTTTAATGCTCGACTTTTGTTTGCCTCACTCTCTCAGTACCTTCTCGGATATAATACGCTCATACACCCTTTATCTTTTATATCACTGCAAAGCAGATTCCAACCACTTCAGGTCCTTTTCCGCCGACGCCGCACTGCTTTTTTGTTGCGTAATCCGACCGCGCAAAATAAACAGTAAATTTAATTTATTTCCATTGTTTCGCCATGGAAAAAAAACGCCGGAAGATGGCGCGCTACGGTCCCTTTACGCCTGAAGGCAGACTGTACCAGAGCGCGCGTTGCGCCTCGAAGTAGGCCGCCGGCAGGAAGGAAGGAAGCAGTCTCTCGAAAAAAAGGGGTGCCCAGTTTCAAGATATTCGGCGGTCGTAACTTGCGCGCGGAGTTTGATTGTCGGGCGAGGATTTATGGGAGTTGGTCGTAACCGGAACAGGATGGGGTTGGGGTGGGACTTAATTTCGCAGTCCATGAAATTGAGCCTGGAATTGAAGCGCGGTGGTCGAATAAAACCACGCAAAGTACGGGGCTCGAGAAAGTGCTTGCCGGGCAGATCGTGGCGCGTAAAGTAGCGGATAATAAACTGGCGTCGCGTTCTTTGGCAACACTGTGCGTGGAGGGGTTGAAAAGGGACGATATTATGCGAACATAATGAAATTAAGATTATTATAAAGTTTTTTTGGCGAGGCGGTTACTTCAAGATGAGAACAATTTATGCGTGAAATTGGTTGGTTTATGTCGGTTAAATTGGTACTTTTGTTCTCTTCCACAAGGCTGTCGAGAAATTAGGCTGCTTGAGATAAAGACTGATTTAGTGGGTTTTAATGAAGGCCACTTTTAGGTAGCAGCCCTTGAAAAAAAAATCGAAGAGCTTTCTTAAAGGTCCAACGTACAAACTTATGTTTGTTGAGTGTTTTTGAATGCCTCTGACTCAAGGCTGTTCAAAATATACCAAAGCAAACAATGAAAATTTAGTTTAATGAACTAATTAAAAAGGTATGTTTTGTAGTTATGTATTTGTGAATTCTTGAAGCCTCAGTTTTATTTTTGTATGAATTTTTTTTGATTTCTCTTGTAATTTTTTAGTTGTTTTTAGTATTTTAGTATTTTAGTATTTTAGTATTTAAGTATTTAAGTATTTAAGTATTTAAGTATTTAAGTATTTAAGTATTTAAGTATTTAAGTATTTAAGTATTTAAGTATTTTAGTATTTTAGTATTTTAGTATTTTAGTATTTTAGTATTTTAGTATTTTAGTATTTTAGTATTTTAGTATTTTAGTATTTTAGTATTTTAGTATTTTAGTATTTTAGTATTTTAGTATTTTAGTATTTTAGTATTTTAGTATTTTAGTATTTTAGTATTTTAGTATTTTAGTATTTTAGTATTTGAGTATTTTAGTATTTTAGTATTTGAGTATTTTAGTTTTTTAGTATTTTAGTATTTTAGTATTTTAGTATTTTAGTATTTTAGTATTTTAGTATTTTAGTATTTTAGTATTTTAGTTTTTTAATATTTTAGTATTTAAGTATTTTAGTATTTTAGTATTTTAGTATTTTAGTATTTTAGTATTTTAGTATTTTAGTATTTTAGTATTTTAGTATTTTAGTATTTTAGTATTTTAGTATTTTAGTATTTTATTATTTTAGTATTTTAGTATTTTAGTATTTTAGTATATTAGTATTTTAGTGTTTTAGTATTTTAGTATTTTAGTATTTTAATATTTTACTATTTTAATAATTTAGAATTTAAGTATTTTAGTATTTCAGTATTTTAGTATTTTAGTATTTTAGTATTTTAGTATTTTAGTATTTTAGTATTTTAGTATTTTAGTATTTTAGTATTTTAGTATTTTAGTATTTTAGTATTTTAGTATTTTAGTATTTTAGTATTTTAGTATTTTAGTATTTTAGTATTTTAGTTTTTAGTTTTTAGTATTTTAGTATTTTAGTATTTTAGTATTTTAGTATTTTAGTATTTTAGTATTTTAGTATTTTAGTATTTTAGTATTTTAGTATTTTAGTATTTTAGTATTTTAGTATTTTAGTATTTTAGTATTTTAGTATTTGAGTATTTTAGTATTTTAGTATTGTAGTATTTTAGTATTTTAGTATTTTAGTATTTTAGTATTTTAGTATTTTAGTATTTTAGTATTTTAGTATTTTAGTATTTTAGTCTTTTAGTATTTTAGTATTTTAGTATTTTAGTATTTTAGTATTTTAGTATTTTAGTATTTTAGTATTTCAGTATTTTAGTATTTTAGTATTTTAGTATTTTATTATTTTAGTAATTTAGTATTTAAGTATTTTAGTATTTTAGTATTTTAGTATTTTAGTATTTTAGTATTTTAGTATTTTAGTATTTTAGTATTTTAGTATTTTAGTATTTTAGTGTTTTAGTATTTTAGTATTTTAGTATTTTAGTATTTTAGTATTTTAGTATTTTAGTATTTTAGTATTTTAGTATTTTAGTATTTTAGTATTTTAGTATTTTAGTATTTTAGTATTTTAGTATTTTAGTATTTTAGTATTTTAGTATTTTAGTATTTTAGTATTTTAGTATTTTAGTATTTTAGTATTTTAGTATTTTAGTATTTTAGTATTTTAGTATTTTAGTATTTAAGTATTTTAGTATTTTAGTATTTTAGTATTTTAGTATTTTAGTATTTTAGTATTTTAGTATTTTAGTATTTTAGTATTTTAGTATTTTAGTATTTTAGTATTTTAATATTTTAGTATTTTAGTATTTTAGTATTTTAGTATTTTAGTATTTTAGTATTTTAGTATTTTAGTATTTTATTTTAAAATAGTATTTTAATATTTTAGTTTTTTAGTATTTTGTAACAGTATTTTGGTATTTTAGTATTTTAGTATTTTAGTTTTTTAAGTATTTTATAACTTTAATATTTTAGTATTACTTATTGAAATACTAGAGTTTCTGTAATTTTGTGATTTTTGTTATTTTTGTATTTCTGTCTTCCGTATTTTTTTTTAGAAATAAGGGACATATCTTGATAAGATAAACGTTTTTGTTTTTTGCTTTTTCCGGAATATTTTCTTTTCCGCGTACGAATCAATCATATAATCATACACGCAGAAAAATAAGGCATATTTGAATCAACAGTTTTGTTGATTTGAAAATCATTATTTTTGTTGAATCAACGATAAACGTCAAAGCAGCCTTTTCGAAACAACAAAAGACTTTTGTGGAATTGAGAAAATCAAGGTTTGTTTCAACGCAAAATCGGCGTTGTTGATTCAAACCTCGTACAGGCTGATTCTACAAAACATTTTTCTGCGTGTATAATTGAAATATCTGGCAACACTGCTTAAATTTCTTCTGAAAGAACAAATGTAAGAGCACTTGGTAACTTACGTATGGGTGCAGATGTAATACAATAACTTTTCAATTTTAAAAGGTCGATAACGGATTATGATAAAAGTTATCCCAGTTAGCAAATCTAACCCCGTTAAAGCCCGCTATTTCTTGGCGTTCACGTTTTTTGCGGAATTCGGTCCAAGTTGGCCACCGTTTCCATTCACATCGCTAATGATGCATTCTTTCACCAGCTTGAATCGTCAAAGTTTTCCCATTTCCTCTCGAAAAAAAAACTCTGTCTTCCGTTCCCAAAGCCTGCTTCTCGAGAGTGCATCGCTTGCTTGTTGAAGAATGCAGCTTCAAGAACTTGATTGGGAACATCTCCGCGCACACGTTCCACGGGCCAACTTTTCCAATTTCCAATTATTCTTTATAGCCGCGGTCATTTACGGTCGATTGTCACCCTTTGAGGGGCCCGCTACCGGCGGCCATAATTCTTAATAGCGCACGCGGCTAAACGGCTTACTTACGGAGACCTCGGAGCAGAAAGAAGCCATGTTTCCGAAATTGGCCACTTTGGGCCTCGCGTGACAACACTTTATTAGCCACGAGATCAACTGTGGAGTTGCCAACACAGCTCGTTTTACCGTTACAAAAAGTGCCTATAAAATTTAACGAATTTTGTACCCTTTTTTTATTTCGAGCTTAAAAATTCGAAAACATCGCAAAAATTAACGAGTCAGGAAACGCGCATGTATCAAATAAATCGATCGTTTGTTCTCGGCACCAGAAGTTGCCGTACTTTTGTTCAAGTGCCTGTTTTGAGGTATCGAGCGATTGACCCAAACTTGAGTTCATCAGCACAACAAAAGCGACGCTGAGATCACCTCCTCCTCTTGTGGGAGGACGACTTTTATTACATTTTTCGGTAAATAATCTGGGCTTTTTATTGAGTTGGAGTTATGGCATCTTGTGTTTATTTTGTATCCTCGCAATGTTGATGGAATTTGTGGTTTCAAGATGACTGATTGTTCTTGAAAAGAATCGCACAAAAGATCAAATGATGCTGACTTTGAAATGTTTTATTCATGAAACTTTGGCAGCTCTAAAATAACTTTTCAATGGGGCGTAACTTTAGGCGAAAACAAATAAGATTACGCCCTTTTCATTAGTTATTGCGAAGCTGGTAGTGTATCTCCGTCGAGATTCCCAATAATTTCGAGAACATTTTGTGTTTTTGACAGCTGTCCAGTTAGCGAGTTCTGTCTGTAGCATAGCTTACAATCAAGACGGTAGCCTAATCAGTATTATCCACCTAATGAAACTGTAATACCCTCTGTCCATCACATACTTCATCATTTTCCCCTTTTACGCTAATCCGTCAACAACCGTCCACTCCTCTTTCTTCAGCGAACAAAAAAGCCTCCAACGTAGTACATAGTTTCGCTTATCTCTCAGCAGCCTACTGGCATCTCTCCGCGTCAAGTGTGTTTACAAACATCTGACAGGCTTACTTGACTTTCGCCGACAAGCTCGCGTGCCTCCCGCGAAGTGGAGCCCGCTGTCAGCTATCTGTCTCGCCGACACAGTAGGCTCTTTTTCACCACTCCGGACTGCTGTCCATCCCAGTCGTGTCGAGAGGATCCGTATAATCTTCCGACAGAGGTATCATGCCGGTAGCTAGGGCAAACATAAACAAATCATGCTGTTGAACGCGCGCAGCGTTCCATTTCATAACGTTGCTACGCAACGGCCTACTGCGACGGTAGTCGCGCGACAACCAGCCGCGCAACAGCTCATCACAACAAGCTCTTGAACTTGACAGCTCCCACTTGGCGACGGCGGCGCCCCGGCACTACCGGTTTTCTGGCCGATTCAACGAACTCAACGGAGGCGCGTGTGCTTTGTGATGCCAATGTCACGGTTTTCAGCGGTCTCCCTCCTCCTTTTGGGCTCGGCGTTCGTCGTTGTCCGCTCGGTAGTGTCACTGTCAAAGTTGAGGTCCGCGCACTGCCATGGGGTGATTGAGCGCGTGGATTAATCTCCGGTGAAGGAGCTCACGTTGTGACTTGAGGATTTGTTGAATTTGACTGACAGATTCTCAAGTCTTTATTTTTTCTAAGTTTTGTTGAAAGTGTGAGAGTGGCATATCCCTTGGTTTGCCCAAAATGTCTCGATGACAGCAAAGTAGCTAGGGGGTAGTCAGTCTGCCCTTTCATCAAATCACAAAACTTTTCCCACAATGCCAAACGCAACTCCGCAAAAATAACGATCACTGGACCAAGGTGGACCACTTGCTGCCGACAAGCTCGAACTTGTTTATTATTGACTTCCCCGCCGGACTTGGTCAAAACCAAGTTGGCGTTGCATCGTTGCGCGGTTTCGCACCTTCGCGCCGGCTTGGAATTGGCGACTCACGGGGAAGGTACTGTTAAGCAAACAGTGTTCAAGATATCATATGGCGCGCTGAAGCGGAGTTGTTGTCGCGGGCGATTTATTTTTATTTGGTTTTGTTTCGGACTAGATTCGGACGTAAATAAACGTCGCCCGCGGACTTGAACACGACGGTGTATCGGAACCAGTTTTGTTGACGGCAACTCGACGAAGACAAGTCAATAAACTGAGCGGATTGTGTGATTCATGCAAAATGTTCTAGAGATGTGGAATGGCAGATCGTAGATGTCGGAACTTGTTTTTTTTATTGAGTCATCTGGGTGAACCGTTAGCTCGTATTTAATATTCTCTGCTCGGGGAATTTAGGTCAAGGAGATCGGGGAATTTTGCCACATAGAAACTTTGGCAGAGATAACTTAATTTTATAGAATCCAAATGACAGAAAAACGATGATGAGGAGAGTCAATAATTCGAATTTGTTTACGTTGATACGTCTCAGGTTGTTACGGCTAAGAATATTCAGCTCTGTGAGAACTCTGCTAGAATCCTGCTAGAACGTCGTGACTGGGCTCAGCCCAAGTTGTCAGTTGAAATGAAGACTAAAATTTTGTTCAACAGACAAACTCAAGCAAAACAATGTTAGTGGGCCAAAGTAAATTTGTAAACAAACAGTTTGTCCTGCTCATTTGAAATGTAAACACTTACTGGTTTGAGCAGGATAGACTGTTTGTTTACAAATCAACAGACAACAAATATTAGAATTTGGATTTATTATAGTCGAAGAAAATCGAAGATTTAAAAAACAAATTCTGATGACAGCCGAAAAAAAAACCTGAAAACAAGTGAAACAATTTTAATGGGCCTAACACAAAGTGTAGACAATCATTTTATCCTACTCACGTCAGATGTTTACGCTAGTAACGAGTAGGATGCACCGTTTGTTTATGCTACGGTTTTGGTCAAATTACATTGTTATGCTTTAAATTTCCCAAGCTTCCAATGCCATGCTGTCAAAATTATCTAATTACGGCCTATCATTACTGCGTACATTTGTGTGCTTTCCCTAAACCAAATCGCCCCATGTGGTCCCCTTTCATCGCACTGTCATCGGATTTGGTTGTTGTTATCGAACCATTTCCATAATCCCGATACGGGAAAACAAAACAGGCAACGTTCCGTCCACAGAGCGGGTATTGTCCCCAAGGGAATGTTGTGGCGGTGGTGGTTCAATGTGCTTAGTCGATAGCTGGCAGTGCCTACTTGGTTGGCTTCAGCTCAATGTTCAAACAACCTGGTTTTATCGGATTCTATGGTGCGTTTTGAAACAATCATATCATACCCTACTTGTTGCGAGGTTTTGCGTGGACTGACCTGTAACGAGATGGAAATTATAGAACACATTTAGTAATTAAATTCTCAACATAAACATTAAATTAAGCGTAACAAAGAGCAGTTCGTTATACTTGGCCTATTTAAAATACTTAGCTTGACATTAAATTGTCATTTTTTTATTTCGTCGATGCCGTGCTATCTTGTCGCACGTCGCATTTGGGCCAAATTGGGTTAAGAACGCCATATTGTGCCATATTGTGTGTCACGGCACGGTTGTCAAATGAGAGCCCACAACAAAAGCACGAGCTGTCAAATGGTAATAAATCAAATTTGATTTAAAATTTTCTGGATTTTCACAATTTAAACGCTCTTGATGACTACTTCTATCTTATTATTGGGGACTACTGGCTAAAAATTGGTATCGAAAAAGCGATTTTTCTGTTTACCTCTTTTGCTCTTTTTTTCTTTTTGGTCGATCAAACAATGCGGCCGTACACTGAGAATCGGCGTTACACATTGTTTAGTTTGCTTTTACACATTTGTATGAGATTTTTGAGTTTAACTAGAATAACACATTTTCGTGTTATTGTTGTACTGATTCTCAGTGCACGTTATCTGAACTTCCAAGATGGCGGCTTCTTTGCTACCCCCTGCAAACTACGTTCATTGGTCATTCTTCATATGAAAAGGTTTCAAAGTTGTCGTGCTATCCTGACACAACCTGAAAATTGCTGTAAGTGCAACAACCGGCCAAAGGTTGTTTTTGGGCCAGTGCGCGTTTGACACACGTACTTGCCCGACTACTGTAATCAAACATGTAATGGTTACCATGGTGCTCTAGTTTTTGTTTATTTGAGGTCAAGCATTGGAACACGTTTTTTCCCGGGACGTCAAAAAGCGACGTGCAACAAGACAGCATGACAGTGACTTGTTGGACGTAACACTTCGAATTCAGTTCTATAAGTTATAAATATCAACAGAAAAGGTAAACAATTGGATGAATTGCACGTATGACAATATGCATCACAACGTGAGTGTGATATTTTGCCGGTTGTCGCTTCCCTGTGAGAAATGAAGGGCTAATGTAATGCCGAGCGGGTGTAACATTTTCAAAGAGGTTATGACATCTAGAGATAACTGTGTTTAATATTTGACCTTGAATGAAAAACAAGGGCACACAATGTAAACAGCTGAACTATTGATCTAATAGTGCTTGAGTGACAATGTAATACGACAATGACGACCTTCAGAAGCTAAAGTCGCACTTCTTTGCTCAGTAATTTACATAAAAGTCAGTTTTTTTTTACAATTTTCCCAGCATCTCTTTTTTGCAAATTTGCATTAATTATCATGCATGGTCACCCTGTGCATTAAATATTGTAATTATTCGCATCAAAAGCACAACAGTACCGTTCCCGGCTGTCCAGGAATGACATAAATATTCCATGAATGCACTGTTAAACTCACAACACACACACAAATAAGCCAATATTTGCAGAACCTACATTGTTCTAGAGCTGTCAACTTCCATTGGCCTCGATTGCAGTTGAACGCATTTCTGTCAAAAGGTAACAAAAGTGATTCCAGCCCAAGGTATGTAGATTTGATAAGGTAAGGCGGGATTTCCCAGCTGTCAAAATAGTTAGCACGAAATCCGGATTTTATATGGAGATTTTTAGAAAAGTGAAAATTTGACCACTTATCGGGCAAATTTCACCGGATTTTTTTCTGTAGGCCAAACTGAACCGAAAAACGCGCTTAGTTGAATTTAATTTTTTGAAAAAATATTTTTGTGCGTATTTCGAGTCAGCTTGCCAAAAATCGGTAACTTTTCTGAAAATCTCCGTATAAAATCCGGGTTTCGTGCTAACTTTTTTTTTACAGCTGGAAAACCAGCCATACCTTACTTATCTACATACCTTGATGCCAACCTCCCCCACCATTCTCTCTCCTATTTGGGAGTGGTCAAGAGGCCAAACAAAAACATTGCATACATTATTGGCTACCAGCGCCTGCAACAGGCTTTGCCGTCATCCCCTGTGCAAAAAAAAAACAAAATCCCGCGTAAAAGGATAGCTGTTAAATATGCAAAATAATTCCTCCCAGAAGTGCGCACAGTTTGACTGAGTTGCTACGTTTTTTTTAATCTTTTCATTCCACATTCCAGGATTGTTGCGGCAGCGCCTTCCTCGTGCGTCATTTCTGACAGCAAACGTTGATGCATCCCTGCGAACGCATCTTCACTGCCGGAGAGAAAGTTGGCCATGACCGAAAGACATTGGCACGGTGAGAAACAAAATTTGACAGCTGTCACTAATCTGTTGAGCGTGCAGTTTTGGCAGTTCGACATAGACTACGTTTTCCGAAATGTCGGTCAAACGATCAAAATCAACATTTCATGAGGATACGTTTCACGATTAAAGTAAACCTTATTGTACCAGCGCACCATGTGTGCCGGGGAAAGGGTGAACAACTTTTTAACGACTCTAGCGCCACCGCCGGTGAAAACCGCGCAGGAGTTCTCCTTTTGATCGGTGCTGGTCAGCGCCTGTGGCGTGCCGAGGATGGGCCTGGGCAGGGACTGGCAGAGCAGGGGAGAAACAATTTATGTAAATTAATTTTTCTCCAGCCGGCTATTAAATTGAAGTGGCGATGGTGCCGTGATTCGGACGAAGATGAGATTTTTGAAAAAAATCTGTTTTTTTCAACAGACCTTAATTACAACAGAAATTGTGCAAATTTGCAATTCTCTGCGTTTATGAAAGTCTACACCCAAAATTTAGAGTCGAGATTTGAAACAATAAATCTTCAACAAGTGAAAAATATCGCTATCTGACCACTATATGGTCACCAAGCTGCGGTGGCCCAGGCAGTTAAGTCACTGGGTTAGTCTGTTGAAGGTCTCTGGATCGATTCCAGTAGTCGACAATTTTGTTTTTTTTTTGTTTTGACGGATGATTTTTTTTTTGCAAATGAACCTCGAGAGAATAATACCCTCGCCCAACTCGAGCTGTGTCCGTAAATGATACCACTATTCTCTCGACTCGAGACCACTATTCTCTCGAACGAGCGCTGCCCAGTTTTTGATGTTCTTCTGTAAAGAGAGGGATTTTTTTTTATAAATTTCTTAAACTTTGAAAAATATTAGCAACGACTTAAGGGTTAAGACAACAAAAAAAAAACCTTGTTTGCAGACAAGAAAAGACTTGTACACAGTAAAAAAAACATGGTAAAATTACATCTTAAAAGGGGTACATCTTTTATGAAAGCACTAATAGGGTAGAGGACCCAGAAATCGCCCACTTTATAGTGGCAATCTAGGAAATTTGATGAGAATTTGATGACAATTTATGGTTTTTGGTTCTATTTGTTGTAGAACGTTGATAAACTATTTGATATTAAGTTTCCACAAGGTTTTTATCATTTACGTGTTCATTTTTTATAAAATTTTGCGTTTTAATAAAGTGCTCTGAAGAGCCTATTTTCGCCCCCCTAAATCCAATTTTCGCCCACCCTTGGAACCAGTTTTCGCCCACGACAAAAATCAGAAATCAAATGAAATTATGACTCAAAGCTTAGCAAATATGGTCTCCTATTGATACACAACATGTTCCCGAAGCTAAATTTCATTGATGTGCACATATTTTGTCGTACATATTATTAATTGAGGTTCAAAAATCCTAGGAGCTTTTTTCAGATATCCTGCTTATTTTGAGATTCTCTGTCTATTATAACTACACTATTACATCCTATGGGTCATTTGCTCCCGAATTGACTCAATATAAAACATCGAGTACCTTTTAGTAAAAATATTAAAGCACATATGTAACTACTTCTCCATCCTCTGCTTAATTTGTTCTCCTATGTACCAGTAAACTTTTACAACATTTGAACCAAAACCCCTTATGAATGAAAGTAATTAAAATGATTATTTAACCTTTAAAAATAATCTAGAATGTTCCAAATATATTTTCAAGCACATTTCGCTGCGATTAGATTCGTTTTTATGGTAAACGAAAACTGGTTCTAGATAAAATCTGAAAACACAATACTAGATTTCGCCCTGGGCGAAAATTGGATCTCATGTTTTTTCATGACCCCAGAAATCGCCCACTTTATTTTATTGAAATAACCTTTGGTAAACGTTTAAAACAGGTACACTCATCCCTCATATTCGGAACAGTTTACAGATCGGCCTATGTTCAAAAAATCATAGCAAATTGATAATTGAACATAATGATTAGCTTTTACCTTCATTTTAAAGCTATTCTTGCGATCTGTCGAAAGCTGTATCGAACAACCGCAAATTTTAACTTTTATATCTAGTTTTTGAAGAAAAACATTGACCCATGAAAACCACAAATTCGGAACACTTTTTTCTTACGGATGTAAACAAACTTTGATTCTCTCTTGGAGTACATATTTTCTACAAAATAATGACTTCACTCACTGAAATCAATGAAACTCAAGCTTAGTGATGTTTTATGAATGGTCTTTTTTGTGAAAATATCAGTTTAATCTAGGTGTTCCACAATTGTGGGAGTCACAATAACATCCCACAATTATGGAACAGGCAATTTGGAGGCAGTGTTTTGCTGCTCTGAATAAAACAGTCTCGAAATGTAGTTTTTTGCCCAAAATGAACTACTTTTACTAGTGAAATAGCAAAAGAATGTCCCAATAAAGGTCCTTAAATAGCAGGGGCGACAGAAAAATGCATTTGGCATGCTACTGACAAATTATCACAAAATGTGTTCCGAATTTGTGGGTGTTCCGAATATGTGGGATGACTGTAAATCATTAGATTTTCATGAAATTCAGACATACAGTGAACTAATGAATTATTCATTTACATTATTTTCGGACAAAATTATTTGCTTTCCCTCATTAACATTATTACCCGCTGTAGTGTAAATTGACAAAAATATGGCGGCTGCAGTAAGGCTTTTTTTGAAAAGTTTATAAAAACTTAATAAACAATAGAAAATCATTAGGAAAGTTTCAATTAGTACTAGAAATGAATGAATATGTAAACCTGCATAATAAATTCAACCAAAAAACGGTATGAGTTTGCTAAATACAGATTAAATCCAGTAGGTGGGCGAAAACTGGAGCAGGGCGAAAACTGGGTCCTCTACCCTATTAAGAATAATGTGCGGCCGTATGATCTGTCAAAAGCACATAGCATTGTTGAATTCGTAATATTCTCAAGAGGAATTAAATCAAACCAAGTTAAAAAACTAGTGAAGATTTATTACAATGTTACAATTTGTCAACAAAGTATTTAAGTAATCGTGCTTGATTAATTACACCTCCCTAAAACCATCGACACGATTCAAAAGTCTGCCAACCTTCATGTTCATCAACCCACCAACAAACTATGGGCCCGATGACCCAGAGCACGAAGCTCCCCGGAGGATCAAATTAGTACATCTTGCACCGGTTGCCTCCTTGCTCGAGTAGTCAGTGCACAGAAGAAACGTGCCCTGAGGTGCAGGTGATACTCCAACCCCCTCAACCGCAAGTGCCCCCCCAGCCAATAAATGCAAATTTGGTCCAGATTGCCTCTGCCGTGTACGTACTGCTCCCAGCAGCTTGTCGCGCCCCTGGGTCTAATCTGGTCCCGAAGATCTCTTTCTCCTTTGGGGTTAGTCGCGCGCCCGCGGCTGATACCATGTTCCTGGAACCTACGCTTCAAGGTGTAGAAAGAGGCGTAGGACTAGGACGCGCGATTGAAGCCGATTTTATGGAAAGTTGTTCTCGATTCTACAGAAAAACAAACCCGCCATCGTGGTCGTCCAAAGTGAGAGGGATGAAGATCAAGTCAAGCGCGCGCGCGCGTTCCGGAATTCCTCGCCCGGTGGAAACTGGGTTAGTAAGTTCAGCACGCGGGAAATGTCGCGCCAAGATCGCGGAAGTGATCGTCGCCAAGAGCAGTTATCGCGAAAGTGCGATCGCGCCTCCCCCGAAACCGGGGCAGGTCGTGTGCAAGAATAGGACCAGGACTACGGTCCTTCTGCAGGCTTGTTGGTACGTGAAAGAATCGCTGGTATCTGGTAATGATCTCTGTGCTACCGTTTTGAGCCTTATGTTTTAAGCTGTTTCAGTAGCGGTTACGGGGTGTGTGTGTGTTTTTGATAAACTGCTTTAGCTCAACCACTAAGATGCTGTTATACGACATACTTTGAGAACAAAAAAAAAACGGTGCAACATTCTATGCTCTTTAAAGTGCTTCGAGCTGAACATTACAAAACGGGAGCATCGTAAAGTGTTGATATCACGCAGAGTCATCTGACCTCGGCACGGTTTGGAACAGTTGTTCAAGGTGATTAATCTTTTGCCGAGACGTGTTGCTTTGTAGGTGAAAAGATGAGTTACTTTGTTACGCAGGTTCGATTCGAATTGCTGTTGTTAATTCTAAAATCTGCGTTAGGTAACTCTTTGTGATTAAATTTGCATCATTTGATCTAATTTTAACATTATTTTGTACGTCGAAATGACCGACATTCCGTGTCAAATTTACTTTTTTATATTTAAGAAAATCCGCCTGATTTAACGAAGCTATCATAACCATGTACAATATTACTTTTGAAACCATTTCTGATCACACACTTGTTAAACAGCATGAGCTATTGGAAAGAAAAAAACCCGATTTAATATTGTGGTACCTGAGTACGGCCCTGACACCAATGTCAGTGGGAGTGATTGAGTACAGCCCTGAGCGAAGAGCGGTAAGCTGTCATGTGAGGTTGAGGACAGGGATTAGAGAAGTAAACATCAACAGAGTCAGTCTGATCTGGGGTAGCGTGGAGAGTGTTGATTAGAGCACCACAAATATCACCAAGAGGTGAAATTGAGCCTTTCTTACAAAATGATGAAAATCTGACAAAGACACCCATTGAGAATTTGACGTAAAGCCTCGAGTCTTTTTAAGCTCAATCTTAAATGCCTATTTTTTTTTAATTTCAGTGGTAAATTATGGGTCGCAAGATGATTATATTAAGTTAAGAAAAAATATATTGGATTCACGTTATTAGAAAAATGTAAAGGGTACTCAGTCTTCAATGTTAGTCTATGATTAACTTTAAAAATATGTATCGATATTGCACCTTGTCGATCTATTATAGTAAGCCAAAAAACACTTTCACGCGTAGCGTAAAACGCACAAGCGTAAACGTGCTGACGTTTATGCTTCGACTTGACACTTTGTGGATCTTTCGAGAACGAGCCGAGACTTCGAATTTGATGTTCATTTATTTATTATATTTCTGGAAATACATTTTGGAAAAGCTTCAAATTTTGGGCACTAGCAGTTTATGGCGCATGTTTTCGAATGGCTTTTTGTTTGAAACTAAATTCTTTTAATTGATAGTGTTATCTGTAAAATAATCCAAAAAATACCGCTAAAAATGGCTTTGACCGCATTTACCGGTCTAAAATTGTGAATCGAAAACTAGAATTCTCGTCTTCAATCCCACGGCTACTAATCTGAAATATAAATATGGTTTTTACGAGCGGTTTTCCAATGATGGAAGGTACAATTTTTTAAGAGCGGATACAGACATCGCACAAGTATTTCAGAAAAAGAGCCCTAAAAAATCAGGATTTGAGTTCCGGGTTAACTTTCTTAAATATTTAAAATTGGTTAAACTTCGGATGAAGCAAAAAAAAAAACAAGTGTTTTGAATCCCCCAAACAGACCGCAAGCCAAACCTAATCTAACCTAAAAATCTTCTGAAACATTCAAATGAAAAAAAAAATATGTTGATAAAAAATATAAATTTGTCTTGCCCACAAGTTGTCACGATTTCACGGAAAAGTAAGATTTGGTAAGTTTTTCATATTTAGCGTTTATTCTTTTCACCTTCATCGCTCTGATGGCCGAGCGAGCTAAGGCGCAAGTCCTTACTGTTGGTGCTGGGTTTGAATCCCGTCAGCTGCAATTTTTGTTGTGCTTACTAAAATTGTACATGGGTCATTATCCTCCAACTCACCTAGCAGTTGTCCCGAACCCTCTTCGATTTGCGCGAAACTTCGTCCTAAGGGGTAACTTTGATCCCTGATCACGAATCCGAGGTTCGTTTTTTGATATCTCGTGACAGAAACCATTTTTGAACATGCGAAAAAAGACATGTTTTTCAATAATTTGCAGCCTGAAATGGTGATGAGATCGAAATTTGGTGTCAAAGAGTAGAATTGGACGCCCAATGACGTATTCAGAATTCCGAAAAAAACGTTACTTCACTGTACAAAAAAATGGAAATTGGAACATGTCATTTTAAGGGAAATTTTCGAATCTACATGAACACAGAAGGGTAATTTTGTTGATTAGAACAATAAATTTAATTTACAAATTTCGTATTTTTTCTAAATTTTTTTGGTAAATTTCGTTTGTATAACATGATTTCACTCTGTCATAATATTATAAATACGAAATTTACCAAAAAATATTTTATCACATGATTGATTAAAGCTTTTTGCCTAAAAGCAAATAAATTCCGCCAAATCCTTTTGATGACCATCCATCACATTTTTCATTTTCCCTCTCTTCGTGCAATCAACAATGTCATGGCCAAATGGCCAAACCATGTTCCCAAATAAAGTGCCATCACTTCATTACCGCGAGAAGCACCCAGCCTGCCCAAAGGTTTGCCCGCTGCAATTGCAACCACGGAATTTCACCACGATAAGGCGACGAACCCGAAGCCAAAATTCCGTTCCGTTTCCACGCCAATTAGTGTGCGCCTCGTCCACCGTTGACGCACTGAAATATGGACACTTCTTCGTGGCGCGTTTGCGCCGCGGACGTGCCCGGAATCCCTGAGAGCGGATTCCCCCGCTCCCGGTGCGCCTGATTAATTCGACGCGATTTCGGCAAATGAAGTCCCTCCAGCAGGGAACGTTACGATTTCAGGTCGCGCGCATTTTCGATGGTTATCTCTCTCTCTCTGTGTTTCTTTGGCCGACTGTGGGGCCGTGTCTTCCTTTTTGCGAAGCATCATCGGCGGGGTTTGGCCAAGGAGGAGGTATCCCGGTAACCTAGTTTCCATGTGTTTGCGGCAGTCATGATGTCACCAGTAAAACCGGCGTGAACAAAACAAGGTAGGCGCTGGAGGGAGAGTGGTAAATGTTTGACAATTTTGAGCACTTTCATTTGTTGGCTTGTTTACGATCCAAGGAGTCCCGTTCCTTTTGTGTTGCGACTTTTGGCATATGTTGGAAGAAATTGAGAGTCTAACATTTCAAAGGGCCCTTAAATTGTGTAAACAAGCGTGTATCCCTTTCACTAATGTGACAGTTTACATAAGGTGTGAGAGGGATTGTTGACATTATTGAATATAAAAAAAACACTTTTGCAAGAATTTTCATGTGTTTAATAAAAACATCCCATAGTCCAAGCAAAGATCATTACTATTTTCGGCAGCGCGGTCGCTACGTGACATCAAGACAGTTTAGAAAGTGAAACCGACTGGCTGACTAATCTGGGTCTCCCACATTTCAACGGTTCTTTAACAGCCGCCTTCGATCCGGTTTCGCCAAATATCCAGCGACAAAATCCGCGGTGGCGAATTCACGTCACACACGCTTGGGCTTGTTTTAATCACAGCAGGCTCCAGACAAAACAAACCTATTAAAAAAAAAAGTCCAAATTTATGCGTGTGGGTTCCTAAAGGTCCAGGTGGAGAAATCACCGCATACTGCGATGATTTGACGCTTTTGCTTAATTTGTCACCACCTAAAGACCTAAATTGAAGGCCGACATTCCTGGGGGATTTGTACCTGTCCGGATTAACCGGTCAAAATTTGCATTATCAGATTAGGGTAAAATTTGTTTGAGATCTTTCGCTGAATGGTTCCTGTGTCCATATGATTTTATGCAAATCTTTTCGTCTCCGGTTTATCGATAAAAGATAGCAGAGGACGCAAATCTGGACCTGGAGCGGGGACGGAATCGGAATCAGGTTAACGACTTTGTTTGCTGTGTCGCCAACGGCAAGCCCGGCTGATCCCGCGTTTTACGAGCGTCTGAAACTGGCGAGTAATGATCCGTGTAGTGTGTGTCCTTAGGGTTTCATGTGTGTGGGGATAACGTGGAACGTGGGTGGACTTGACATTCAATCGGCGCCAGAAGGATTGTTCTGGAGATTTTGTGACCTACATCTTTAGGTTGAGTTTGAACAAGAAAAAGAATCTTGCAAAAACAATACATGTGGTTGTTACTACGTTAGTCCCTACATTGGGTCGGGACTGGGCCATTCGGCAGAAAATTATTCGGCAGAATGACATTCGGCGGAAAGCCGAACGGCAGAAAAACAATCGGCGGAATGGGTCATTCGGCAGAAAAGGTCATTCGGCAGAAAATACGTTTGGCAGAAAAGCTTGTTCGGCAGAAAATCAATTGGCAGAATGTCATTAGGCGGAATGGTACAAATGGCAGAATAACTCGTTAGGCCGAATAAGTCGTTTGGCAGAATGTCGTTGAGCGGAATAGTACAAATGGCAGAATAACTCATTGGGCCGAATAAGTCGTTCAGCAGAAAACCATTCAGCAGAAAGCTTTGTTTGGCAGGATCTCTTCTTAGTTGGAAACGTTCGAAAACAATACACAAAACAATAATGAATTAAAAATCTATTTGTTTAGACTCAAAATCAAAGTACAAAAAGATCACATTTTCGCGGTACTTTTGTACACCTTGCTGAGTCCGTCCATCGTTTGTCGTCCGTGCAACCGTACGACGTCAAAATTCAAAATATCAATATTTTTCGACATTGTTAAGCGGTTTTCTAGCGACGACGCACGGTTTTGTTATTCAGGACCATTGTGGTGTGCTGTAATTTCGGTTTTCAGGTCAATCATACAAAACAAATAACTTGTTCGAGCTTCAGCATTATCTTGGCGTTTCTCTATTGCGTGATTTCTACTCGAAACTAGGTGTCCACAGGTTTGAAACGGTAAAGGTGAGAACAAGATTATTCGTTTGACGCAGTGGTGGACGCAGCACTTTGCGCCAGTTCGATTTTTCTGTGATCTGTCAGTTGAACAATCTACAGAGCATACTATGTTCAATGGTCGATGATAGGCAGGCTATGATGACAGCCGCAAAGTTCTGCGTCCATCACTGCGTCGAACGGATAATCTGGTTCTTAGCTTGAGGTGAAGCCGTTGATCATTTTCGAAGAAAATTGATCATCATCATTATAGAATACAAGCCTTACCCGACAAACTTCGTTCTGCTTTTTTCGTTTTTGACGTTTTTGCTTTTTGCTAATTCAGCCTCCTGTGATCAAAATTTGAGTTTACGTACATTTTTCCATACAATCTGCAGATGCTCCGGAATCGCTCCAAGAGTGGCCAAAGTGGAAATTTTTAGCATATAAACCTTCCTTGGGCTTACACCAACCTAACGCAACAAAAAGCACCTCGATCCGACACTCCGTATTGAACTGATTCGCGTTCGAACAAAACCGTCGATTTTTTTTTATATATATAGATTCTGTATTAAATTCAATTTAACGAATTTCAGCACCAAAAGGAATCAGCATGTGCCGGTTATTACCTTCTTGAAGCCACTGAAAGAATTTTTGATCTAAATCAAATGTGCTTCAAAATTTATAAAATTTTGTGGCACAGTCATTGACGTCCTACTTGGCAGTCATTGATTAATGACGATTTCCATAAATTTTCAAGGAATGGGATAATCGTTACCAAAAAGAATCAGCATGTGTAGGGCACTATTCTAAACAACTTGTTGGAAGAATTTTGTCAAAATAATGAAAGCGACGCAAAATTTATATCTTTGAACGAAAAATCATGACAATGATGGAAGTCTTCACGTTAAGATAATCCAAACCTCTCTTTACAATTATTTATCGCTGTCGTGCTGTTTTGTCGTACGTCGTATTTGACGTTCCGAGAAAAACGAGTTTTAAAGTTTGATCTTGAATAAACAAAAACGAGAGCACGCAATGTAAACAATAACAATTACAGTATGTTTAGTTGACCATTCTGTGCATTGCCCCGAAGTTTGGCTGAATTTGGTTGCCGGAGTCCCGAAATATAATTGAAAAGGTTTACGGTAGTCGAGCTCGTATCTGTGTCAAACGCTTTCTGACCTGAAATCCCTTTGGCCAATTGGGTCCTAAAATGAAGTTTAAATTTGTGATATTATTGGTCATAACGATAAAGCTTATTTTTCTGAGTACAACGACCGCAAAGGATTTAAAATGGATTTTTAATTCAATTTAAAAAAACCCTTGAAAATGATATTATATATAAAAAAACAAAATTTTCGTTTTACTTGCTACTGGGACTGATAAGCCGAGAACTAAATTTGAGAATTGATCCACCAGTTAAAACATTAACTTCACGGTCCTTCTTGACAGGAAAGGTCCTACTTGACAGCCCGTTCCAAGGGGACCATACTTGAGCCATCGAAAAATGTTGTCTTGTCAATATTTTTTTGCATTAAAATGAAAAAAAGTGATCACAAATGGTTTTTTATCGTGTTTTTTACAGTTGTTCATAAAAATTTACATAGGGCTTTAGTACCCGATTGTCGCACTTACATCAAATTTCAGGCTGTGTCAAGATAGCACGACAAGTTTGAAACTTCTTTCATATGGAAAATGACAAAAATGCACGAAGTTTTTTTGGTTTTTGTGGAATATCTCAGTATTTAAAACGAATTTTGGGGGTCTGTTTCTATAATGGTACGTTCGTTTGAGGGCTAGTTTCGCACTGAGTGCCGCACTCAGAGCTGTCAAAGTGTTTGTTTGAAGAAACTCGCGCTAGTGCCGCAAGAGTTTCACCGCCATCTTGGAACTGAAACTCTAGTGCTTTTCAATATATTTTTCAGTTTCATGCGAGTTTCACGCACACTGACAAATGACGTTCGATTGAACCAAAACTGGCACCGACGAGTGCGTCACTCAGTGCCGCACCGGCTCTTTAAACGAACGTACCATATGTTTACAATAAACTAGCGCTCCTATTCCGTGTACGTATCGGTTGTTGCGTTTGACACGGAATACGTAATCGATTCGAATTGAATTCCGTTTCAGAATTCCGATTGATTGACTGGGAATAATTTTCACTTGTACTGCACAAAATTTCACAATTCTAATGATAATGGCAAACACGACAATGTAGGTTAGGGTAGAGTAGTCATCAATGAGACACGGGGAACAATGATAAAATGGCTCTCACAAGTAGTAGTTTCAACCAAACAGGCTCATATTTTGGGGAAAGGTGTGTCTACACGATACACGTCTGCCATAATAGTGGCTTTGGTTATGGAAGCTCCCTTGAAAAGTTATTCATTAATGTTTGATTCTGGGGTGTAAAAGTAAATTATGGACAAAAATTAGTTTTTCGCTCATAGGCAGCCGTAAACACGAAAACTAACATTTCTCCAGATTTTTTTTTGACGTTTCATAGGGAATGAGTTGGGCTACAATGTCCTTTCATTTGGTTTGGCCAAAATTAAGAATATACCGAGAATCCAGGGCTACCTTATTGTTTCTCACTCCTTTCAGCCCATGGGTAACAATGAGACACTTTGATTTTTCTTCTTTTCAAAATCTATGTAACTAGGGCGATAAAAATCATGGATTTAGCTCAATACTGTTCATTGGTGAAAATCTACTCTTCAATCTGAACAAGAATAGCCGTTTTAAATAGCTTGAAAGATTAGTTTTTGCTCTTTCTTGTGCTTTGGTTTTTAAATGTATCAAAATTTTTAATCCAGTGTGATTGAAATTAAATAAGCTTCAACATTTTTTTAAAATGTCTAAAACAACAAATAAAAAAACAGCAGATAAAATCATAACAAACAATATTTTACAAATTATCTTAATGTCCCTACCGCCAACTGGAGAAAATCTGAAGTACAAACTGAATAAGTACACGAGATTTCAGAGCAATTAATTTGGAGATCGGTGTACTAATTGTTTTGTTCTGTTTCTGTTTTAACCGAAATCAATCAGAAAAATCAAAACATTATGCAAAAAATAAATTAAAACAGCTGTTCTGATTCGATACACTCGTCTTTGTTGCCAAAGATGTTTCATAAAAAAATATTTAAAATTACTTTTTTTTCAATTTAAATTCATGAATATAAAAGTGAAGCGAAAATATTTCAAGCGCTTAGCAATTTACGGCAATTTACGGATCTGACAATTATTCTCTATAAGTAAAATTATGCTTAATATTTTATTTTTATTTTTAATCGTTGTTCATCTATTCCACAACAAAATCTGAATTTCCAGACCAAAATTTGATATTTTTACCGATTTCGGGGATTCCGGGATAAAATATAAAAATCCCGGATTCGGAAATTCCCGGTTTTGGAAAAATCCTGGAGTTTTGTCCCGGGAATTCCCGGATGGACGCACTATATGTAACTTTTCAAAATATGAATTGAAAGTGATTTTTGGCAAATTTATTGAGTTTTAACTCCATTTAACAAAAATATGAAGTTTTTGGTATAAATATATGGATTTTACAAAATTCTAATACTTTTTGGTATAACTTTTGTTAATTTAAGTTTCAAGTTGGTAAAATTGTTTTAAAATAATTAAGGCAAGTTACCTGCAACGGAACAATACTAAAACATGACATTTTATTAGAAAATAATTGATTTTCGTAGAGTGTCTCATTGTTCCTGCCAAGTGCGTCTATAATGAGACAGTTGAATAACTCGGGCTGTAGACGTAATACCGATGTCATATTTTGGTCAATGTTGGTACACATTAAAAGAAAGTACTGTATGTAAAAAAAATATTTACACCCCTTGGGCACTATACACATTTTGTGATGAAACATATAAACAATTAAAAGTTTGTCAAAAACCTAGTACTACGTTTTATTCAGAAACTCATGCCGAACATTTTGCTATAAAAGCTCATGAAAAGATGATTTCCATAAAAGAAATAAAAAAGGTGCAACAAAAGTTTGTAGGGGAGAGTGGGTAGACTTGATCCCCGGGGACACTTGATCCCAAGCCTGTATCTCGTCAGCATGTGGGTAAAACAATTGGCTTTGTTCTAGAAAGTTGTGTGACATCAACTAAAACTCATTGTAGAAAACAAAGAAAAAAAATTAAAAAAATGTTTAGATTGAGTTACACACATTTTTCTAAAAAGTGCTGCAAAAAACTTCCAAGAGATCTTTTTTCTTTGTTTTGATAAGTATAGAAAACACTCAAAAATTATTTAAAAAAATATTTTTTATACATGAATTGCTTGATAAACATATCAACTCCAAAACCCTTCCGCATTTGACGTTAAATTTATCGTCATACTATTTTTACAAACAATTGTTTGAAAAAGTACGTTTAGGGAGACTTGATCCCTGCATTTTTACAGTCACTGGAATCAGCCTCAAGAGTAATTAATTGAGCTGGGTTTTCGTACATAGTTTCCTTCAGTATAGTTGAACATAACTTACTGCAGTTTGAACCATTTTTCAAAAGTTTTGTAAACAAAAATTACCAGCTTTTGTAAACATGCTCAATTTTGGTCTTAAAAAGAAAATTTTAAGTTTTTAAATATTTTGCATGCTAAACTTGTTATATTTTGAAAACAAACGTACAGGTTTTATGTGAAATTGCTGTAACTTATAGAAAATTAAAAGATTGGATGAATAAGAAACATTTTGCTTAAGATTTCTTCAAAATGTTGAATAGGGGATCAAATTACTCCCAACATTTTGAAAATGGCGGTTTAATATATTTTTTTGCAATTCCGTCGTGAAACTACTTACTTTTCCTGTCATTCTTGAACGACGAAATAGCTTACTTTTCTTTACCGAAAATAACAGAATCGAATAGCAACACTTTTCGAAATAAATGCTGAAAAGTTCTACTTTTCAGCACTCAAATGGGTGCTGAAAAGTTGAACTTTTCAGCACTTGTTTCGAAAAGTAACACTTTTCAAATTTTTTTTTGATTTAAACGATTTATTGACAAAATACATGAAAATTTGACATAAAATTTCACTCAGTGTGTGATTTTTGGAATTGCAAAAAATGTTGTATGCAACAAGTTGCAAAACTTGATTTTTTCAGCACTCTTCGTATTTATCCAACTCGGTGAACCTCGTTGGATAAATGTACGACTCGTGCTGAAAAAATCCTCTTTTTGCAACTTGTTGCATAAACTACTATTTTAAAACGCTTGGCATGATTCGAAGAGTTTATCTGATGAAATACCCTTATTAGCCAAACATAGTTGTATGTTTAAGCTTTCAATTCTTGCAAAAAGTTCATAGTTTTGTGAGAAATTGGCAGAGTTATGTGCGATACAAAAAAAGGGGATCAAGTCTCCCCACTCTCCCCTACACTTTTCGAAAAATTAACATAAATAAAGTTATTTGTTGATAAATCACCATAATTCCAGTCTCCCAACTCCAAATAGGCATCCTTGACTGATTAACAAAATAATTTGGTTTGAATATCAAGTTTACTACTTACTTAGTATGAAAGATTAAATAACTCTGGAAATTCTATATAAAACTTATCTAAACTTAGTTTTGCAAACATTTAATTTAACTGAACGTCAATATATTACCATAGAATTGCTAATTGTGGGTATAACACCGTTTTGGGAGTCTTTGTATCGATAGAATAGATTTTTCGTTGGAATTTCGTTTAAACCCGAAATTTCGTCGTCGGAAAATCCGCCGGCATCCGAACCGGTCCACGATTCACAAGTCAATCTCTGTGGCATTGGAAAGGGCATACAATTTCCGATCTTTTGATACCCATACATCAAGGTTTTCTATAAAACCCACGTTTTTAAATACTTAAGCAAAAACGTTGTTATGGTTTCGTTTGAGCAATCTGCCAAAAATGTATGGACTTTCGTAATTTTTTTTCTAGTGGATCAAACTGGGCAAAAAGCCCAGGTATTTAAAAACGTGGGTTTATAGAAAACATTGATGTATGGGCAGCAAAAGATCGGAAATTTTATGCCCTTTAAAGATTTGTCTGGTCACGCCTGCCGTCGGACGGGAAATTGAATGTTGGCCCCGTCGGACCTAAAGGTTAAGTCGTAAGCTCAGTCCAGGTTGTCTCACTGGGTTCTGTCTTGATAAAGTTGCTGGTAGGAAGTTAGACAAAAATGACTTTGTCTGCCAAATAATATTCTGCCTTATGATATATTCTGCTTAATGATCTTTTCTGCCATTTGTTTGTCTGCCTTCTGTACTTTTCTGCCATATGAACCTTTCTGCCTTATGTGCTTTTCTGCCAATCGACGTTCCGCCAAATGACCCTGTCTGCCATTTGACCTTTTCTGCCGAACATTTTTCTGCCATTCGTACTTTTCCGCCGAATGTACTTTCTGCCGAATGTTTGTCTGCCGAATGACCTTTTCTGCCTTCTGGTTGTCTGCCGAACGTCATTCCGCCGACCGTCATTCTGCCGAATGGCCCAGTCCCCATTGGGTCAAGTCTCTATTTATGCATAGGTTGATCAACATTACAAGAAAGGTTTTATGAAAATTGGATTGACGAAAACATAAAAAATTGCTCAAACAATACTTAATTGGACCAAAATTGGGACTTTGGCCCAAGATATCAATCATCAGGAACGAACTCCCACCGTAGAATTAATATTGTCAAGGATTGCTCATCACCAGATCCAGCGTTTACGTATTCAATAGCAGGCGGTGCCTACTAGACTCTCCTGGCTTAACGAAAGATTGATAGGTTTTGATCCGGCGTTCGTTTAATTATATCGATTGACCTTGGACCTTCGTTAGAACCTGGCGGTTCTAGATCCGCGGCGTACACGAGGCCAGATAATCATGGGTTCTAGCCGTTGTTTATGGCTCGATTTACTGACTCGCGCGAGATGTGCCTTTTCTAGCGTTGACAGCGGACTCCCTTCCGGGATCTCTCTTCTTGAGTTTGAAGAGTGTGAAGAATCGGATCGTACAATGCTTAGAACGTTCTGCGAATTCATGTTGTACTGAGTAATTGGTGGGAAATCAATAAAAGGTACTCCACTCGCTGGTCATTCACTGTGAAATCTGAATTCGAAATGTCAAGATCGTTACGATTAGCGCGAACTAATCGCTGAGTTTGGAGGTACCTTTGGGTAATTCCTCGTACCACGTCAGAGGAATCGTCAAATCAACACCGCATCACTTACGAAAAGGCGCTAACCGATTCCCTCCTCAAAATTAACACACACCAAACAAGCAAAAACCAACCATCTGATCTGTTGATGATCATCACTCTGCGCGTCCACGCCATCGGATCTGCTCATCATCCGTCAAGATCGCCTGTCGGATCCCTTTTTTGGGCATCACAACTTGTTCGACTGTCCGCGTGTTACTCAATCACGGCGAAGATCATTGATCCCGGGTGCTACCGCGCGAGAAGACGCGACGATCCTCACCTCGTACGTAACTTTGTGGCGCGGTGGAGTCCGGGAGCTATAAATTCCACTGCTTGACTTTTGTGGGTTTGGTGGACTGTGAAAAGATCAGAACCAATGGGGAAGGTTGTGTGCTGTAATAACGAGACCACACTCGATTTGTACGGTTGGGACCCAGCTCGCCCAAGAATGGTTGCGGATCGTTAAAACGGTACACACGCGAGCGTTCTGGCCGCCAAGAACAGGATTCTTCTGGTCAACCACGGTGCATCAGGTTCCCCGTGGGGAGTGTTTGGATCGGATTGCATTGCCGCGGGTGGAGCGGAACTCAATTGTGAACAGTTCCGTTAGGACAAGGGCAATTAAAAACTAATTACCCGGGATACTATGTGGTTACATTGCAGGGCTCGTGTGGCGTTTGATTAATCGGATTTGGAAACTGGGATTACCGGTTTTAACAGGATTACTTTTCAAAAGAACCTTTATTTGTCAGCATGCTGAAATTGCTGATTCTACAATTAATTATTTCTCTTAAAACTGTTTCATTCGATTGTAAAACTGATTACTGAAACTGCTACACTAGCGTGTCCCAAAAAAACACGAAGTCGAGGAATTCAATGTGCTCAGTTCTCAAATGATAGAAAATCATGTTAGAAACAACTCTCTCATACATAAAAACTTTCGGAAAAATTGTTTACCACGTTCCCTGGGCATTTTTTTTGAAAAAAGAAAATTTTAAAATTTCAAATAGCCTATACCATTAAATGATGGTCTGTGGTCCAATAAACAAGTTAATGTATCGATTTGGCCTTTTAAAACCTTGTTTTTACTTTCCCGGTAGCTTTTATGTCGAAAAATACGAGTTTTTGCTTTACTTTTTTTCAATCTTTTCCCTCGGTATTGAACACAAAAATTTCCTCATATGTGAGAATACATGCATCTTGTAGGAAATTTTCCGCCGAAGATTTTCGTCTAAGCAACTTTGAAGTTTCATCAACTCTGAGCTGAGATATTCCAGTTTTTGTGAAGAAAGAATATTGAATATTTGAAAATGTTGATATTAATCATCATTGGCATACAATATTAAGGATAATTTAAGCCTAATTTGAAGTGCGGCTGTATCGCATCTGTTTTTAAACATGATTGGTTCATCCTTCAATACTAAGGGCCACCTGGTGTTGTTTTCTCATGGCACACTACGTGCTAAATCAATGAATTACTTTTAGCAAATAACTCATATTTAGAGCATTTTGCATTTAAACCAATCGATGCACGTTTGCTGTGTTTCCATGGATACAAATAAACAAATAACAAATATAAGGTTCAATTGTACGCATTTCCGTGATCTGAACCACAACGTAACGTTTACACTCCCTTCTTATAACTCCTGTTGATAAATCCGATGTTCAGGTAAATTAAAAATATCACTAATATTTGGAATTTATTCTATAGGGATCCCTCATTAATCACGTAGACATTTTTTTAAAATCTCAGCTCCCTCCCCTTCTCATGGTCAATTGTCCATAAAAAAAACTTTTTTGGATGGAGCGTGGACAATTGCCAACCCCGTACAATCGAACCATATATTTCGATGCCTCTGTGCTCTTGTACTAAGCTTACTGGTTTTCCTATCTAGATAGCATAAGAGAGCACAGATGCATCGATTTGTTATTTGTTTATTTGTATCCATGGAAACACAGCAAACGTGCATCGATTGGTTTAAATGCAAAATGCTCTAAATATGAGTTATTTGCTAAAAGTAATTCATTGATTTAGCACGTAGTGTGCCATGAGAAAACAAAACTAGGTGGCCCTTAGTATTGAAGGATGAACCAATCATGTTAAAAAACAGATGCGATACAGCCGCACTTCAAATTAGGCTTAAATTATGCTTAATATTGTATGCCAATGATGATTAATATCAACATTTTCAAATATTCAATATTCTTTCTTCACAAAAACTGGAATATCTCAGCTCAGAGTTGATGAAACTTCAAAGTTGCTTAGACGAAAATCTTCGGCGGAAAATTTCCTACAAGATGCATGTATTCTCACATATGAGGAAATTTTTGTGTTCAATACCGAGGGAAAAGATTGAAAAAAAGTAAAGCAAAAACTCGTATTTTTCGACATAAAAGCTACCGGGAAAGTAAAAACAAGGTTTTAAAAGGCCAAATCGATACATTAACTTGTTTATTGGACCACAGACCATCATTTAATGGTATAGGCTATTTGAAATTTTAAAATTTTCCATTTTTCTAAGCAGATTTTGTGAAATTGTCGAAAAACTGACTTTTTTCAAAAAATGCCCAGGGAACGTGGTAAACGATTTTTCCGAAAGTTTTCATGTATGAGAGAGTTGTTTCTAACATGATTTTCTATCATTTGAGAACTGAGCACATTGAATTCCTCGACTTCGTGTTTTTTTGGGACACGCTACTGCTACACGCTACAGTTTTAGGCAAATTTTATATTTAAATTTTATAAAAAGTTCTTGTCCCTCGGCTCTGGCTGAGGTATCTCTTTAAATTTCAAGCCTGATATTAAACAATTCGAAATAAAAACACAGAAAAAAAGTAGAATTTTTTAAAGTTGAAAATTTGGTAGGCTGAATATTACACCTTTTTTGAGTAATATTACATAACAAATATGTAAAAATGTAAACCTGATGTAAATTTACCAAAATATTACCACCATTCTTTTTCTGTGATTCATCAGGAAATGATGACAGATTTTGTGGCAAAAAATGTGTAATATAGCATCAGGAACTGGAGAATTTTCATCAGGTTTACATTTTTACATATTTTTTATGTAATATTATTACTCAAAAAAGAAGTAATATTCAACCTACCAAATTTTCAACATTCTAAAATTAAACTTTGTTGCCTTCCTCACCTTACTGAGGAAAGGCTATAAAATCACTCGAAAAATGAACTTATTAATTTGACCTTCACGTATACATATCGACTCAGAATCATGTTCAAAGCAAATGTCTGTGTGGATGTATGTAGGCGGGTTGACAAAAAAATTGTCACTCGATTATCTTCGGACTGGATGAACGGATTTTGACCGTATTAGTCTCATTCGATCCGTCTTGGAGTCCCACAGGTCTCTATTTTAAATCAGCAAGTTTAGTTAAGTACGTGTAAAAAGGGTGGTTTTTGCAAGAAAACCTATTATGTTATACATTTGGGGGAGCCGCAGCCGTGCGAGTAAGGCGGTTGCTTTACAACGCAAATTCCTGCTTGTGAAAAAACTCGGGTTCAAATCCTTGGCTCCCCGGCCCAACCTTCCAAGCGTTTTTCGAGTGCAAATAATCGCCTAGCATTTATCGCCCGGTGCAAAGGTTGTGCTCAGAACCAAGCGGTGCTGTGTAAGAAACTTGGCCGCGCGCTGAGAAGAGCTTATATAGCAATACAATATTGCTCTGGTTCTAGCGATGCACAATATAAAGAAAAAACGCATGGAAGGTGGTCTACAAGAGTTACGGCTTTTCGGCTGGTCGACACACGCGTTCACCCAATACAATGGTGTTTGCGTGCGAAGTCAACAGAAAAGGCCCAACAACAGTAACATTGGGCAATCCTACAATAGACCTATAATCAGGTTTCAGTGGTAGATTACTCAGACAGAAAAAAAAAAAAAAATGTTATACATTTTCAGAAAAGTATTGAAAAGATCTTTCCAATGATCTGACAACCCTATCAAAAGTTATTTGCACTTAAGTGTTATTTATACACTTTTTGGAAGCCGGATCTCAGATATTTCAATAAAAATAATGTCCGGTCAGCACTTAAGTGTTATTTATACACAGGCCGGATTTCAGATTTTGTGATAAAAAAAAATGTCTGAATCTTCCATGCGAACTATCGTTGAATAGGTTTTTTATTAGACCTTGAATATTGAAGGTCTGCAAACCCTATCAATAGAAATGAGTAATAATGTTGATTTGTTAAACATGTTAAGGGGGAATGTTGCTGTTTTTACTGAATTTATTGACTTTATGAATGTGAGGAAGGCACCTACCACCTAAAGGTGGATTAAGTAACTTTTTTGAACAATAAATCTCTTTTTTTCAAATATTTTAGGCATAATTATCACAAAATACGTAAATCTTCACAGTTTTGCTTCTAACAAAAAAATAATCAACATATCTTAGAATCAACGGTGTTCCAAACAAAAGGCAAGGCAGGCTGCCTTATTTCACAATACCTCCAATTTGTATGAATCTTTCAGGTTTATTATTTTGCAGCTGAGCAGTTCTCTCAGATTTCGGTCATTCGATTTTTTTTTGTATTTTTTAATCCGACTGAAACTTTTTTGGTGCCTTCGGTATGCCCAAAGAAGACATTTTGCATCATAAGTTTGTCCATATAATTTTCCATACAAATTTGGCAGCTGTCCATACAAAGATGATGTATGAAAATTCAAAAATCTGTATCTTTTGAAGGATTTTTTTTCATAAATTTGGTGTCTTCGGCAAAGTTGTAGGTATGGATATGGACTACACTGAAAAAAAAATGATACACGGTAAAAAAAAATTGGTGATTTTTTATTTAACTTTTTGTCACTTAAACTTGATTTGCAAAAAAACACTATTTTTAATATTTTTTATTTTTTGATATGTTTTAGAGGACATCAAATGCCAACTTTTCAGAAATTTTCAGGTTGTGCAAAAAATCTTTGGGTGAGTTATGAATTTTTGAATCAATACTGATTTTTTTCAAAAAATCGAAAAATTGGTCGCAAAATTTTTCAACTTTATTTTTCGATGTAAAATCAAATTTGCAATCAAAAAATACTTCAGTGAAATTTTGATAAAGTGCACCGTTTTCAAGTTAAATCCATTTTTATGTGACTTTTTTGAAAATAGTCGCAGTTTTTCATTTTTTTTAAATTAGTGCACATGTTTGCCCACCTTTGAAAAAAATATTTTTGAAGATCTGAGAAAATTCTCTATATTTTGCATTTTTGAACTTTGTTGATACGACCCTTAGTTGCTGAGATATTGCCATGCAATGGTTTAAAAACAGGAAAATTGATGTTTTCTAAGTCCCACCCAAAAAACACACCATTTTCTAATGTCGATATCTCAGCAACTAATGTTCCAATTTTCAATATTAAAATATGAAACATTCGTGAAATTTTGCGATCTTTTCGAAAAAAAATATTTCAAACCAAGACTAACATTTTAAAAAGGCGTAATATTGAATGTTTGACCCTTTTGAAATGTTATTCTTGGTTTAAAATTTTTGAAAATATTTCTTTCGAAAAGATCGGAAATTTTTTTAAACCTTTGCATGGCCATATCTCAGCAACTAAGGGTCGTATCAACAAAGTTCAAAAATGCAAAATATAGAGAATTTTCTCAGCTTTTCAAAAATATTTTTTTCAGGGGTGGTATTGATTCAAAAATTCATAACTCGCTTAATAAGTTTTGTTGGCTGCATCAAAAACTGAGGTTGATTTGGGCGTTGTTACTTGTGTTTGGAGTTGATTAAACTATAACTCAATAATTTAAAAAATAGGTTTTTCTTTGAGTTAATGGAAAAAACGTGCGCTCTACAGTTATACAACACTTTCAAAACGATCCATACCAAATATCGTTGGATTTTAGTTGTTTAATTGTTTTTCAGCGAAAATAAATTTGAACCTGTCAGTCTTTTTTGATTCATTTGTTAGTAATTATCTGGAATTCAGCAATTTACCTTTTTCTTGAATTTTAATTATTTTTTTTAAATTTTATCTTTTTCAGTGTCGTTTAATTAGCACTCAATTGACAACTCACGGTATCTCGGAAAATAATGGACTGATTTTCAAATTTGAAAATATTTGGAAATATTAAAAAAAAGTCTTCAGAGTACATTTTGTGAGAAGCTTTGATGTTTAAACAACAGTGAAAACTGTTGCATTCAGTTTATTTAAGGCCATTGCATATTTTAGCTCAAGTTTTTGTTCTCTTCTCTCAGCATCCTAAACCTCCTCAAAAAAATGGGGTACAAATTTTCAATGAAAAAAATGTACAATCGGTTGTAAACTACTTGGAAAACATTGAATAACACCTTAATGATTTTTTTTAATTAAATGGAGCACTATTTGTGTCAAATGGAGCACAGGAGGGCCTCGTGGTGCGGTGGTTAGCGGCTTCGGCTGCCGATCCCTAAGTTGCTATGGGGCGCGGGTTCGATTCCCGCCTTATCCTCCTGGCCTTCTATCGGATGGGGAAGTAAAACGTCGGTCTATTTGCGTAAAAGAGGTTTTTGGGTGACTCACCACACACAACCTTCGGACGCCTAGAAATGAGCAGAAACTTGCAACAGAGACCACAAAAGACCCGTTAATGTGGATTATTTTGCTTTTTTTTTGGAGCACAGCCTTTATTTTAACCCTCTACTGCCCAAATTTTTTTTTCGAAAATATTTATTTTTCCCGTGTTTAGAAGGTCATTTTGAGCAACTTTTGTTCTACGAAAAACTTTACTTCTCTTGTTTTATGTTTTTCTTGTTATATTTTTAGTATTTTAATTTGCATTTATCTTGTTTAGTTTATGTTTGTTTTTGGTAGTATTTGGCCTATTCTATCACCTAATATAATTACATTTTGCCTTTCTAATTTTTTCACGTTTTAACAGTCACTTTTTAAATTTTTTGTATGTTTTTCACATTTTCTGCTATAGAATGGCACCATCATCATTTAAATTGCAAAACAATGCGTAGAGGCCTAGTCTGGGACACTACAAAAATTACTGCATTCTTCTGTTTACTGAAAATATAGAAAATGTTAGTAAAAAACTCAGCCAAAGTTCACCCCTAAAAAAATTACATTTTTAAAAACATTGACAAAGTCACATAAAACAAGTTAAACTTCCAACCCATAAATTTTCTAAAATTTTAAGAGTTCTTCTTTCCAATGCTTTTAAAAGATCAAAAATCGGTTGGAAAATTGATTTTTGGCGATTTTTTAGATCGAAGCCCGTCTAAAGGCGGGGTTAGGTTGTAGAGGGTTAATGAAATTTTGAATGTTTACTTGTTACCTTGAAAATAATAATTAAAACTGATTTGAACATTGCAAAAATGTTTTTGGTTTAAGTTTCTCACACAAAACAGTATTGCTGTTGTTCGCTATCATTTGTTTTATAGAATCTGAGCTTGAATTATTATTTTTAATCTTCTTGCGGTGCTGTGCGCTTGATGTACAATGTTTTAGAAAATATTCAAAAATTTAAAAATTTAAACAATGTAGTAAAATTTATTTGGTTTCATTTATTGTTCTTGGAGTTTCTTTGAAATATTCAAGATAATGAAATAATATATTTGCTGATATTTCTTCAGACATTTTTGTATGTTTTACCCGACCAGATGGAAATAACGTGGGAATAACATTATTTGATATTTGAAAATACTTGGCCAATAACATTTTATGTTATTTATAACAAGATTTGTTATTCGCTGTTATGATTTTTTTTGTTATTGGATTGTTATTGTATTAAAAAACTATTAACATTTTGAGATATTCTTCGAACAAATATTTGTTATTCTTTTTTGTTATTTTAACAATCAATCCGATCATCCCAATAAGTTCGTTACTGCTTTACATGTGATTATATTTTTGGAATGTGGTTTCACTTACAAATCAATATCATAAGATTGAATACCTGTCAGAGGAGCCAAATCGCAACGTTACCTGCAAAGAGAGAGAGAAAAAAAAATACTTTATTAGAAACTGTCAACATCACTATCACCTTACTAATTGCCAGCAAGTAATTAAAATGATTAGCGTCGGTTCTAATTGAATTGGATTGGCTTTTGATCCGGGTCGTGCTGGTTCTCGTCGAAGTCCCGGCTTCCCGGAGTGCTTCTGACCATCCCAAACCAGACGACATCGACATTAGCTTTGGCACATCCGACGCGGATGACATGCAGCTGTGACCCACGCCAGAATTGCATCAATCGATAAGTACACGCTCCGTCCCCGCCGAAAGTTGTCCCAGTCCCGCCCTCAGATGTGAGATTATAAATCAATTAAAAGTATGACCTTCCCTGGGTGCGCATAAATAGTTGCACCAAGGTGGTAGACTGCTGCAGAAAATAAGCATTTTTTGAATGTTTAGTTTTTAAGCGTATTTTGATAAATCAAAATTCTCTGCTTTTGTAATATTTTGTAGGATTCGTCTGAATTATTTTTATGTTTTGTTTTCCTCTAACTGAACCAGTCTAACTCAGAACATCCCATGGTTCAAACCAGCAACGGTTTAAGCTAATGGCAGTAGCCAAAGCCTGCTTTGGCGAGACAAACATCGACATCACTTTGCAACCGGGGCTCAAACCAAGCGAAAGGGGGGAGGTTTGAACTGTGATGCATTCGCCAGAGCTGCTGCAGTCTAACGTGTCGATCTGCGTGGTGATAATTATCGTCATGTTGGAGAGGACATCATCCCCACAATCTCCCATCATTCCCCCCCAGGGAAGTCACTCATCATCGTCGTCATCGGCTCGGCTACTGCATATTTGCTGGCCGGCCAGGGGGTGATTTATAATGAATTAATAAGCGAAACCATCCCCAGACGGACCGATTTGTCGCTGGCTAATGCCTCGGACTATGTGCTGCAGAGCTTTGCAGCAGCAGGATGATGTATGTTTCATGTAGAGCTATGACCGCGCCGGAAGTCTGTCTGGACTGTGTTTTTTAATCAAAAATTTAAAAATGCTTATTTTTGACTCCATGATGGCTTATTCGTAGCATTAGGAATTCAAAAAATAATACTTGTTTATATTTGTTTCTTAAATATCCCCCAACATTTCCACTCGGAATTTTAACAAAAACAAAGAGATCAAAATTAAATAAGCTGTTCTCTAACTTTTTACCCAAAAAAAAAGTCAAACTAAGACAGCAAACTCTATGTTTTCAAAGAAATGTGCGGAACTCTGTAACTCAGAAACATTATAAAAGTTCTATAGGAAAAAATGAAGAAAATTTTCAAAGCTTAAAAAAAAATTTCGGGGCTCATTTTCAAAGAATTATTACGACTTTCTTCTCGAATGAAAATTCGGTTTTTATTTTAAATAATTTTTGTGCCCAGATTTTCGATATTTAAAAACAGTCATTCCCCACGAAAACAGCATAATTCGAAAAAAAAAGTTCTCCGATCGGGCTCAAAATGTTTCTGGGGGTTCCTTGGCCGAAATAATTAGACCCGTATTTTTTTGTTTGGCCATTAGGGTGACGTACGCCGTGTTAGGGTGGTCCGAAAAATGGAAATTTTCGTCATTTTTCGCAAAAACCACTTTTTTCAAAAAATCATAACTCCGCGCCATTTCATCCGAATTTAGCTGTCTTAGACGCAAAAGAAAGGTGATTAGTTTGGATATTTGAGAAAAATAGTAAGATGCTTCAAAAATCTAGCTTAACATTTGAAAAAGTCGTATGAAAACTTAAAATGCTGTTTTGAAGGTTTCGGGACCATGTCGAGCCTATGTCTGAAAATATTTTTATCAAATTTCTCGGAAAATTTTACATAACATATCAAAAAATTCTGAAGTTATGTTTTCGATTTCCTGAGATACGATTTTTTGAAAATAAAAACTGGGTTTTTCGACGCGCCACGCGCAGAAATGAGAAAATGGCGAAAACGGGAAAAAATCGACTTTTTTCACAAAAACTGCGATAGTTTGAACATTTTGGCAATGACCTATACATATTAGGGTCCCAAAATTTTCGTAATTGAAATATGCAACTTTTGGTACCCTAACATGTATAGGTCATCGCTGAAATTTTTCAAGTTATCCCAGTTTTAGTGGAAAAAGTCGATTTTTTTCCCGTTTTCGTCAATTTTACATTTTTGCGCGTGGCGCGTCGGAAAACCCAATTTTTATTTTCAAAAAATCGTATCTCAGAGAATCGAAAACATAATTTCACAATTTTTTGATATGTTATGTAAAATTTTCCGAGAAATTTGATAAAAATATTTTCAGACATAGGCCCGACATGGTCCTGAGCAGGGCTGAAAATGTCAGGGGTCCTGACGCGAAGTCGGCGACGCATACACGATTTTTTCAGATCCATTCACTGAACCGCAAAACCGTGACATAAACAAACCCGACTCAGTCGTGAGTGCCCTAGCTCACTGAGCAGCTGCAATGAGAGGCAGTAGTCGACCAACGCTCATTCGACGTTGCACGCACACACATAAAGAAACAAGTTTTTACACAAACAGTTGGTATTTATGCGTGGAAATGTAATTTTGAATATAAGTTATGGTTGTTTTAAGTGTTTTGCACAGTCTAGAACCATTCAATTGTTTAAAAATAGTCAAAATAGTGTTTAGAGAGGATTTTACGAGTCAGTCATACGACACGAATTGAGTGAGTGTAGCTCATTTTTTCAAGTCTCTCATTCTTCAGCAGCCGACCGGCACGAGTCAGGCGGCAGTGGTTGAACGGACACAGTAGGCTTACAGTCAGATGCTAGCAGTGAACTGACATTTTGGTTTGCTTCATGTGTACGCTGGGTTGCAAACATTTTGCAGGCCTGGTCTTGAGACCTTCGAAACAGCACATATAATAAAAAGTAGTTTTTTAGTGATTTTTTAATGATTCAGCCTAATAAATGACTTCGTAAATGAACTTTCGTAATTTTTGTTGTCCAACAAATAACCAAACTCTATTCTCAGTTGTGGATGGTTCAGAAAATATTATCATCTGGAATAAACCTTGACATGAAATTTTTAGACGGTCTGACGAAGTTCAAAAAGAACAGTAAATTGGATTGAATTAAATAAAATTGAATTCCTACATTTTTTTGTAAATAAAAAAGAGTGTCTAAAAGTTAAGAAAATGTATACTTCCGCTTGAATTTCGGGAATTCCCGGGAAATTTACAAATTTCCCGGGAAACGGGAAATATTATTTTTCGGGAAATCCCAGGGCGGGCAATTGGACGCTCTAGTTTAAGAGGACATCAAATGCCAACTTTTGAGAAATTTCCAGAACGGGCAAAAAATCTTTTGTCGAGTTATGAGATTTTGAGTCAATACTCTTTTTTTCAAAAAATCGAAATATTTTTCGCAAAAAAGCTTATTACATTTTTTTATGTTTGGCCGTTGCAAATATTTTTCATAGTTTATGTCGCACCCACCCCCTTCAAAATTGGTCTGAAAAATCAGTCAGTACTTAGATTTAAAACGCATTTTAAAACGAATTTTTCATTAAATTGTTAAAACCATGGCTAGTTATTTTATTTTGTCAACTTATTTTTTCATTTTTTTGCCCCCACCCCTTAACTTTGGTCAGAGTCGGCAACGGCCTAAAATAAAATTTGCAATCAAAAAATCTATAGTGAAATTTTGATAAAGTTCACCGTTTTCATGTTAAGGCCACTTTGTTGATATGACCCTTAGTAGCTGAGATATGATATTGAATATTTGGCCCTTTTGAAATGTTAGTCTTTATTTCAAAAAAATGAAAATATTGTTTTCGAAAAGATCGGGAAATTTCACGAATGTTTCATATTTTAACATTAAAAATCAATTGTCCGAGTTGCTGAGGTTGAGTTGTTTGGGTAAAACTTAGAAAAATCAATTTTCCTGTTTTTAAACCTTTGCATGACAATATCTCAGCAACTATGGGTCGTATCAACAAAGCTCAAAAAGACAAAATATACAGAATTTGTTCAGCTCTTTGAACATATTTTTTCTTATGTGTGCAAACATGGGCACTAGGGTGTAATATCAAAATCGATTTTCCAGCATAGCACTTTTTTAGTTCCTTTTGGGGTCCTAAATAACCCCCCAAAGTTTGGGACCGATTGGTTTAGTCCTCACTTTGCGCAAAACGATTCAATTTTCCATAGAAATTTGTATGGGAAAAACATTTTTTTTGGATTTTGATATTTATCAAATCCACGTTTCATGCTATATCAAAGCCGGACTCATATTCGGACGCTCTAGAGTGTGCTCTACAACTTTGACGAAGAGAGTATGGTGCTAGCTTGTCCCTAAAAAAAGATACAGCGTGTTCAAAACTCGTCTAAAACGTGTTTTTTGCTCGAAAATCACGTTTTAGACGAGTTTTGAGAACGCTATATCTTCTTTCAGGAGCAAGTTAGCACCATACTCTCTTCGGCAAAGTTGTAGAGCACATTCCAGAGCGTCCGAATATGAGTCCGGCTTTGATATAGCATGAAACGTGGATTTGATAAATATCAAAATCCAAAAAAAATGTTTTTCCCATACAAATTTCTATGGAAAATTGAATCGCTTTGCGCAAAGTGAGGACTAAACCAATCGATCCCAAACTTTAGGGAGTTGTTTAGGACCCCAAAAGAAACCGAAAAAGTGCTGTGCTCACTAAATTTCAACAACTTTATTACACCCTAATGGGCACTTATTTAAAAAAATAAATAACTGCGGCTTTTTTTTCAAAAAACTAATCTAAAAATGGTTATAACTTGAAAACGGTGCGCATTATCAAAATTTCACTGAAGTAGTTTTTGAATGCAAATTCGATTTTACATCGAAAAATGAAGTTGAAAATGTTTAGCGACCAATATTTCGATTTTTGAAAAAAGAGTATTAATTCAAAAATTCATGACTCAAAGATTTTTTGCCTGTTCTGGAAATTTCTGAAAAATTGGCTTTTGATGTTTAAAATAGTGTTTTTTTTGCAAATCAAGGTTTAATGACAAAAAGTGAAATTAAAAATCACCAAAACAAATTTACCGTGTTTTTTTTTTTTTCAGAGTAGTCCTTACCCATACAACTTTGCCGAAGACACCAAATAGATCAAAGAATTCCTTCAAAAGAAACAGATTTTTCAATTTTCAAATAACGAATTGATATCAGATTCTTCAGAATATACAATAAGGGGCTCAAAATGATGCACGATATCCAAACATAGTTTCACTGGATTATTTCTATTTTTAAAAATCCAATATCTACGCAACATTATGTTTTCATAATTATCGCGATGTGCTCAGGCAACGACCTTTCAAATGTTTTGTGTTTCGGCTGTAGAAATTAAATCCACTTTCCTGTGCATGCGTGCACTTTTAGAAAAAGAAAACAACAGATTTTCGACTCATCGAGCGTGGTTCATGATGCGCGGAAATAAAATCTCTTTTCAAACAAAATCAGAACCCCGAAAAAATAAATTTAAAAAGCACCCCCAAATGAATGCCCTTCGTTAACGCAACAACCAAAAAGCTGCGTGCACTGGTTGAATAATTTACAGCAGTTCTCCACCCTCGTCGATGAGTTTATTAATGATTTGCGAGTTGAAAGAAAAAAAAAAAAACAGCCTGCCGATTTTTGACTGCCACTGCGTGCAATTGTAAAAATTATCCAGAATCGAAGCTCAGTTTTGCCTTTGCTTTTTGGGTCGATTTATTTCTGTGGCAGTCAACATTTCGATTTGGGCAAAGTCGGAGGTATATTTTTCCAGGGGGTGAATTTATGAATTCCAGCCTAATTGGCTGATAAACAACTATTGTGATTTTTGCATTCGATTTTTTATACGCTTCATTTGATTGGTTCTGCTTCGCGTCAGAATTTAAAAGAGAGAGCAAGTGACGAGGGTTCATTGGGGCTTGCGAGTCGTATCATGAATAGTAATTTGTCAGAGTTTGTAAAATATTAAAAATTGGTGAGCTTCCACTTTTGCTTGAATCAGCTGGTGAAATTAAGCACAAACAGTTTTGATTCAATGCATTAAATTAAGTTGATTAATTTCAGATGAATAAGTTTTACACTGAAAAGAAGCATTAAAAAATCAATAAGTTTATTTTTCTTAGACCGTTCTATTGAATAGATTTTTCTCCCCCTTTTAAAGCCATTGCTATTGATGAGTGAGTGATAAGGTTCAATGACGATAATATGGCTAATTGCAAAAGCACACATACACAGACAATGCTTATTCCCCCCCCCCCCAGAGGAAGATTCACTTGTTCGAACAACAAACACCACACATTCCAGCCAGACAAGTGAGCACTTCTTTTTGTTGTCGTCGCTCGTCAGCCGACGACTCTTCGATTCCTGCTTATCCGAACGGATTGGTCGGCGATGATGATTCATCAAATAATTCGCAATCAATCATCTACAGCGGAACGCGAGAGCAAACGCTCGTTTTTCGTGCCATTCTTTCGAATCTATTGAGTGGGTCTTCTTCCGATTTGATTGGAATCATGAGCCGAAGATTCTCTTAAATTTTATGAAATTTGTCTTTGTAAAAAATAAAAATAAAACACGAAAATGGATTGCAATGATAATTTATCAAATTTTGACCAAATTCTACCAAGTTGCGACCACTGTGCCGAATACTTTCGCTTCTCTGGCTTCAGAATCGGGAGTTCAGACACAGGAAAAAAAAGCAAAAAGAACAGATTCCTGGAGCAGAAGATCATCCACGTGGATCGGATCGTCGGATCGGCTCAACAGGGCAGTCAGTGTTTAGAAAAAATCCTCCAGCAGTCTCTTTTCGTTGGCCATGGCCCCGTGGCTAATTGCGGACGCGATTAGGGAAGAGTTGGTCTGTTGGAATGAGGTGTGCTTTGCATTAAGATTATATTTTTAAGTTTCAGTCTCACCTCCTTTTCTAAATTTTTCAACAACTTCAATTCGACGCTCACGCACACAACAACCGGAATTGTTGTAGTGTTTTTATGATGGGTAATTCTCCACCAACTCACACGAAATCGGAAAAAGTTGCCCCGACCCCTTCTCGATTTTCGTGAAACTTTGCTCTAAGGGGTAATTTTGGTCCCTGATCACGAATATAATTTTACTATTGTGCGCCCGATTTGATGGCGTACTCAAAATTCCGAAAAAAACGTATTTTTCATAAAAAAAAGTTAAAAAATAGTTTTAAAACCGCTGCCATTTCCCGTTACTCAACTGTCAAAAATCGTGAGACATGTCATTTTATGGGAAATTTTATGTATTTTTCGAATCTGAAGGGTCATTATTTCATTTAGAACAACATTTATCATTTTAAAACTACGTGTTTTTACTAACTTTACAGGGTTACATTTTAGAGTGTAACAACGTTCTACAAAATTGTAGAGCAGACAAAAACAAAAATTTTGATTTATTAACTTAAGGGGTATGCATGTGTTCTTCACGAGTTATCAGAATTTTACAAAAAAGGTTTTTGAAAAAGTTATGATTTTGACCATTTTTGACCAGTTTTTCAAATTTTTAGCATCAAAAACTCAATCGTGTGCTTTTGAAAGTATTTTTTTCGGAAAATTCAGGTAATTTCGTATGAGAATGATCCCTCGGACGATTGTTGTGGCTTGTGCACTGCTTGTAAGTGGGGATTTTTCGAAAATAAAAAAAAACAAACCGGTTACACTCATTCATCACAAAAAATATTTTTTTTTTTGGAAAAATATCTGATTCTCACAATGCACGAGTGACAACAATCGTCCAAGGGGTCATTCTTATGAAAAATTTGCTGAACTTTCCGAAAAAAATACTTTTAAAAGCACACGATTCAGTTTTCGGGTTAAAAATTCGAAAAAATGGTCAAACATGGTCAAAATAATAACCTTTTTCAAAAAACTTTTTTGTAAAATTCTGATAACTCGCGAAGGCAACATACTTTTTTCTGCAATATTTTGAAAATAAAGCTAGGAGCTTTAAATTAGTTTTTTTTTAACAATTTCTCAAAAATGCTGCTTTTCATTTTTTCGGAAGCCATTTTTTGTGTCAAAGAAGCATATATGAAAAATTGTTTTATTGAGTATTTTAAGTAGGATTTTTTCAAACTTTTGGGTACATATTTTCGATTCTTTTATTTGTTTTTTTTTCTGCAATATAATATTTTTTTTAAAGAAAAGCACCTGGAGCTGGGAAAATTCACTTTTCTTTCTGATATTTTAAAGTCAGCCAATTAGTTGAATCGATGAAAATGAGTTTTTCAACTCTCACTTAATTATACTATAATTTTCAACTGACTTTATCTCGACAACTTTTAATGATTTTTTAGGTTATTTTTGATAAAAATTCTTCTAAAATTTTATTATTTAGTCTAATATACGAAATAAGGGACCATCCATAAACCACTTGGTCACTTTTTGAGAATCTCTTACCCCCCCCCCCCTCGTAGACAATTGTCCATACAAAATAAACTTTTTTGTATGGATCATGGACAATCGCCATACGATTAGTGCGCTGACCATGGGGACGCGCTGTCTTGTTTTTGCATGCTCATTTTCATTTCTTTTTTGTCGCTGTTTGTGTGCTTGGGTGCGTGGTTATTATATATAGGTGAAGGGATTTTATTAAATGATCATTATATTGCATTATTATATTGAATTGATTATATAACCACACTATATTTTACACTTAACACATTATACAAAACACGTATGAAACTGTAAACTGGAGCATTTGGTACGGTATGTCCACGCATCCTTCCTCCCCTGTAGATTCTGTGAAATGTGATCCGTTCTCAGAATCCTCTCTGCGGTAAACACAACGTAGTAGGGCTGGCCGCTTTAATTTTTGCAATGCATTTTCGGGTTTTCTCGGATGTACTGCAATTATTAATAATGACAAGAAAAGTGCTTGGGGCGTAATTTAATCACAAGACTTTCCAGCATGCTTTCATCGGACTGGCTGTGTTTGTGTTAGATTAGATTAGATTAGATTAGATAAGATTAGATTAGATTAGATTAGATTAGATTAGATTAGATTAGATTAGATTAGATTAGATTAGATTAGATTAGATTAGATTAGATTGGATTAGATTAGATTAGAGTAGATTAGATTAGATTAGATTAGATTAGGATCATGGACAATCGCCATACCCACCCACCTACGTGGTTTATGGATGGTCCCTAAGGAAAATTACCTAATTTTATGTGTAGCTGAGTTTGAGCTTTTGAGACTATTTTTATTGAAATTATCAGAAAATTCTATTTGAGTTAATTTCTTTGTAAAAAAAAATAAATATTCTTAAAATACCGCATTTTTTTGAAAATACACGATATTTTATAATTTGTTATATTACAAACAAAGCAAAATTGAGTTTGCTTTTTCACTTTATTAGAGTTTTTTTTTGAAATTATTATAATTTTCACAAAATACCGTATTTATTCGAAAATACTCAAATTTTCAAAATTTGAAATATGGGCATCAAACGATGAAAAATTTGGCATTTGTACTTTATTAGTTTTTTTTTGTTAAAATACAAAATATCTCACAAAATACCGTATTTTTCGAAATACCTAAGTTTTCGTAATTTGTAATATGGGTATCAAATAAATCGAAATTTGGAATGCATCTTACCTTTTTTTTAAATCACAATTTTTTCACAAAGTTTCGTAATTTTTCAAATACACTCAATTTTGTTATAATTTTCAATATTGGTATCAAACGAATTTAATCACAAGACTTTCCAGCATGCTTTCATCGGACTGGCTGCGTTTGTGTTAGATTAGATTAGATTAGATTAGATTAGGATCATGGACAATCGCCATACCCACCCACCTACGTGGTTTATGGATGGTCCCTAAGGAAAATTACCTAATTTTATGTGTAGCTGAGTTTGAGCTTTTGAGACTATTTTTATTGAAATTATCAGAAAATTCTTTATGAGTTAATTTTTTTTGTAAAAAAAATAAATATTCTTAAAATACCGTATTTTTTTGAAAATACACGATATTTTATAATTTGTTATATTGCAAACAAAGCAAAATTGAGTTTGCTTTTTCACTTTATTAGAGTTTTTTTTGAAATTATTATAATTTTCACAAAATACCGTATTTATTCGAAAATACTCAAATTTTCAAAATTTGAAATATGGGCATCAACGATGAAAAATTTGGCATTTGTACTTTATTAGTTTTTTTTTGTTAAAATACAAAATATCTCACAAAATACCGTATTTTTTGAAATACCTAAGTTTTCGTAATTTGTAATATGGGTATCAAATAAATCGAAATTTGGAATGCATCTTACCTTTTTTTAAATCACATTTTTTTCACAAAGTTTCGTAATTTTTCAAATACACCCAATTTTGTTATAATTTTCAATATGGGTATCAAACGAAGCCCGCCCGTGTGGATCAATCGGATCGTGTACTGGACATACAATCCCGAGGTTGCTGGTTCGAAATCTGTGGTGGGCGCTCCCAAATTCTAAGTTTGAATATGGGTATCCGGCGCCGTCGCTCCTTGTAGTTTAACGGAAGACACTAGTGGTTGGTACTAGCAACAGTGGCCGACAGCTATTAAGTCAACTTCGTATCAAACGAAGCTAAACTTTATATGACACATACAGAATTTGAATGTGTATAGAGAGAAAACAACATTTGGAAAAATAGGTATTGTGGGTATTTTGTGAAAACTTTAATATTTTCAAAAGTAAAAGTAAATGAAGTGAAATAGCATATAATATTTCGCTTCGTTCGATACCCATAATGCAAATTCAAAAATTTGATTATTTTCGAAAAATACGTATTTTTGGGAAAATTTTAGTATTTTCAAAAATAGACTCCAAAAAAGTGAAAAGCTTAAAAAAAATTACTTCGGTATCAACCCACGTTGCTAATTTTGAATGATTGAGTATTTTCGAAAAAATACAGTTATTTGAGAAAACTTTAATATTTTCAAAAATAGGCTCCAATAAAGTGAAAAAGCATACAAAATTTCGCTTTGTATCATAGAAAAATACGTTTTTTGTGAAAATTTTGAGTGTTTATACTGGTAAGTTAACATAAAAAAATCAATATTTTACAGAATATGGTTGAATTAATCGCTTTTAGAAAGGGTTTAAAAATGAGTTATCGTTATCGTTTGACGCTAATATCATCTGCGATAATTTTATCGATTCACAAACTTTAAATATACCTACAACTTTGCCAAAGACACTAAATCACTCAGAAAAGAGATTGTATGGAGACTTCATATGGAACAACATTAGTGTGTGAAATGTGTGATGCTCAGAAAAAGCTTTATAAAAATACATAAATATTTTATGTGCGAAATTCTAGATAAACGAAACTATTGGCACTACGCCCCCCGGGGCATGGCCTTCCTCTAACGTGGGATTTCTGCTCCAGCGCCTCTGACGAGACAGGAGAAACCGGGACCGACGTTTTACTTCACCATCCGTTAGAAGCTCAGTGGATAAGGCGGGAATCGAACTAGATATTATTTTTCAATTTTCAAATAAAAACCGTATCCAAAACAAAAATGTGCTGAAAAATAAATCGATTAATCAAAAGTCAAAAAGTTGTTGTGACTTTTTCCTCATTTTTTCTAAATTCTGTTTTTTTTAGAAAATTGACAGCACTGCCAATTCAATTTTGACTAAATTGATTACAGCTCAAAAATGTCACTTTTTGTCAGCCAAAACATATTCTAATTTTTTTAGTTAGATGCCCATTTCGCGTGATTCATTATTCATTGTTGAAAATCGAACTAAATAGATAAGTTTTTTTTTAGAATTTAACAAAAAAAAATCTGAGCAGTTCTTAGCAATTTGAACAATTTCGCTGACGACGTCAGTAAAAAATACATTTTCAAGATTCATATTTTGTAAATTTTGATAACCTTTTGTATGGACGAAGCTGCCAAAGTTATATGCAGGTAAAGGTATGCAAAACATTTCATAAAAAAAACAAATCATAAAAAAATAGCTAAAAAATGGTCTGTTGAATTTATATTATTTTCATTTTTCCTGATTTTTTCAACACTACCAACAAAACCCCGCCTTCCACTAAGATTGATTGCGGCCATGACAAGCATGACTGGATGCTACTTGCCCCACCGCAAAGCTGCCCCCCGCCTTGGTGACCAACAATCGCAGGGGGTGTGCGGATTGGAAAGTGAGGAAATTGCTGTCTATTTGATCAGCTCATTTCTCTATTGTGAACATGACACGGCCAATTGTCCCGGCCGGCCGTCTGTCGGTGAGCTTCTGGCCAGCCCAATGGGAGCTTCTTGCTGCTGCCCGCTAACTCCTCCTCACTTTGGCTTACTGACCGAACTTGGACCAAACCGATATCCGAGGATTAAGCCGTTTAGTGTGGTTTAGCGCCTTCGTCCGGGTATCTCTCTGGAGGAGGCGACTTTCGGTCAATTGTTTAGCGTTGATCCTGCAATATAATGCGATTATGCAGTCTAATCGTTTCTGTGTATCGAATTTGAGATCAGCCATTTGGTGTTCTGGCTAGCAGCACCAGTAGCAGACGCGTGGCTTGCTTCCCACGTTGATTAATGTTTCATCATCACCACCAGCGCACGCAGTCGATTTCCCACGTGGGAAAGGGAAGAGTGACCGTTCCGGAAGCATCTCACGTAATTCTTATCTAAGCTAAATATCGTCGAAAACAGAAATAAATGGCCACCGCGGTAGATCATTGTGATAGGCGTTCCGGACGGGTGTTTGGATCTATTGGTTTGCAGGGTGACAACTCAATCAGTATGGCAGCTATTTTTAAATTGATTTGATTTGAACATTTCGTCGTTTGCCCCGTCAAACAGTTAAGATTTTTTAATCGTTTTGTTAAAAAACATTAAAACAGGAATTTTGTAGTGCATGTTTGCCTAACATTTAGCATTTTTTCTCCCTTTTTACATTTTATCAATTTATATTGAAAGTTAACCAGGTAAGTGTTAAGTGGATGTTTGGGTGGTTCACGAATATATGAAAAACTAACTTAATCCACCTATGTGGTTGGTGCCTTCCTCACTTTTTACCAACATTTGGTGATATGATGGGTTTGGACACCAATTCTATCTATTTCTCAATAAAAAAAATACACAAATATCACTTAAGTGGTCATAACTTAAGACATGGTTGCCAGATCTTTATCTTTTGCTACAAATCTAATAATTAAAATTTTCAAAATAATTGTTATTTGTAACATTTATGTTAAATATATTTTCTTTGAATATTTTAAGTTTTAAGCGACCTAAGAAAATGTTGGGTTGTTTGAGTAAGACTTAAAAAACTTTTATTTTTCCGCAACCAGAGGTCCAATCTTCAATGTCTATTTAACAATTTTAAAGATAATTTTCGAAACTCATAAAAAAATATTTTCAGAAATGGTCACTCATGGCAACTATTTTTAAAAATTGAAAACTGCAAATATTTCGACAAAATGAATCTTTTTATTGAAAACGGATTCCTTTATCAAAAAAATCTCCATAGTAGTTTTCGATTGCAAATTGCATGAAAATCTGTCATATTATATATTTTTAGAAAAGTTTTGAAATGAACTTTCTCGTGGATTAAAAATTTTCAAGGTCTGACTTACCTATCTAAAATTACAAGCAGTTTAAAAAATTGTCTGAATTTACATAACCTCGATCTTCTCCACATAGAGCCGTATAGAGGGATGCCATTTTTCTCAAAGGCGATGTCTGTACAATCTTGACAAAAAGTCTGTAGTTAGTATACTTACATAACTTATATGCTGAAATATCGTTAGTATACTGAGAATTCATAAGTTATATTAGAGTTTCCAGCCCCCTGTTTTCAACATATTTCGAAAATACTTAAAATTTTCACAAAACTAGGCATATTCCAAAAAAAAACTTAAAATTTCGGTTTTTGCAATATGGATATCAAACGATCAGGATTTATTCATACATTTTGATTGTAATAACAACATTTTTTTAACATATTCAAAATTTTCACAATACTATGTATTTAAGAAATAATACTAAAAATTTCCGTTTTTATAATGTGGCTATCAAACCATCGGGATTTTTTCAAACATTTCGAATGTTATAACAACATTTTTTGAAAATACTCAAAATTTTCACAAAAATACGTATTTTTGAAAAAAATAAAATTCAAGTTTTGAGAAAATTTTGAGAATTTTCAAAAAATAAAAATATATTACATTCGAAATGTATGAAAAAAAAATCCCGATAATTTGATACCTCTTTTGTAAAAAACTGACATGTTTAGTAGTTTTTCAAAAATACGTAGTTTTGTGAAAATTTGAAAAAAATTCAAACAAATATTGTTATTATATTCAAAATGTCTGAAAAAATCCCGATCGTCTGATACCCTAATTGTACTTACATTTTAACTTTTTTTTTCAAAAATAAGTAGTTTTGTGAAAAATTTAAGTATTTCCAAAAAATGTTGCTATTACATTCGAAATGTTTGAACAAATATCGATCGTTTGTAAAATGTGATCGATTGTAAAAACTGAAATTTTGATTATTTTTTCGAAAATAAGTAGTTTTGTGGAAATTTGTAGTATTTTCAAAAAATTTTGTCATTACTTTCGATATGTATGAAAAAATACCGATAGTTTGATACCCATATTGTTAAAAACTGAGAATTTTCTCAAAAATACGTAGTTTTGTGAAAATTTTGACTATGTTAAAAAATGTAGTTATTACATTCGAAATTTATGAAAAATCCCGATCATTTGATACCCATATTGTAAAAATTGAAATTTCGAGTATTTTTTTTTCGAAAATACGTAGTTTTGTGAAAATGTTGAGTGTTCTCGGGTACTTAGCTACATGGCTAAGCGATCTGCCTTTCAAGTAGACGATCAGGGATCAAATCCCGCCCGGTCACCTCACCGCCGAATTTTCGGTCATCATCCCGGGGGTACGGGAGTGCTGAAACCAGCCCACGGCTGACGGCGCCCGTGCCCCAGTTCCTGGCCTCGCCGTTCAGGAACCAGCCGCCAACAATTTCGACATAAAAAAAGTGTTTTTTAAAAAAAGATAAATGTTTGAAAAAAATCCAATCATTTGATACCCATTTGTATTGACAAAAATTTTGAGTATTTTTTCGAGAAACAATGCATTTTCAAAATACAGGAAAAATACGTATTTTTGTGAAAATTTTCATGAAATTATAATTATAATGGATAGCTGACATCATCCCGATACCAAAACACTATAATTTTTTGATGTTTACATGATTTTTCATACGTTAAAGCCAATGTCTCCCAAAATGTGTTTTTGTACGAAATTTGTATTTTTTTTGAAGATCGCCATTTAAAAAAAAATCATGACTCGGCTGCAAATTTTTTGAACATATTTCTCTACGGCTCAAAAGTTGCGGGGTTTTGTCCCCTAAAACATATTAAAAATCTCGAAAATAAAAAAAAGTACCGTCATCAGGGGTGACATTGGGTCTGGGGGGTGAGATTGGGTCGTACAAAAATGCTGAAATTTGTATGACCCAATTTCACTCCCCCCCCCAGACCCAATGTCACCCCTGATAACGGTATTTTGTACCGTGTACCTATAGTTTTCTCAATAGTCCACAATAATACCCGCAACTTTGCCGAAGGCACCAAACTGATCAGTTAATTCACTCAAAATTTACAGCGATTTGAATATTGGCGTACCAGTTTTGTTTGGGCAGCTGCCAAAATTGTATGGAGACTTGTATGGGTGAACCAATGACACAAAATAGCTTCTTTTGACATAGGGAAGGCCCCCACAAAGTTTGAGCGAAGTAAAAAAAAATACAAATAAAATCAATTTCCGGTTTTGGTAGAGAATTGCTTCTGTGTAAAGAGGCTGTCATACTAAAAGTGACCCCATTCGTTTGACAACAATGGGTTCGCCCCCCTTCCCCCTTCACAGCTAACGATTGGTTTAGCGCTGATGATTCAAGCTATTTGATCGCCACCGAGCGAGTGAGTGATTGCTGATCCCTGAACCGAAAATCAGAATCCTGAATCGCTGAAAACAACAAAACAACAAAACAACTAAAATGGAGAAGTTGTTATTGAATGGGTCTATCTATTATTAAAATCTATTTTGAGTACCCACCCTGCAACCCGGCTCCCAACTGGCCGCTCTACACAGAAAAAAAAATCATAGTAATATTACATCTGGGAAGGGGTACATCTTTTATGTCAGAAAAAAGGTGTAATTTTACCTCTGGAAATGTGTAATTTTACCACTTTTCTGTTGTAATGTCACTTTTTCAGTCTAAATTGAGGTAAAATTACATCATAAAAGAGGTAATATTCAACCTTCCAAAATTAAAGCTTCCAAATTTACATTATTTTTTTCTGTGTAGAACCCCATTCTTGGAACAATAAAAGAAAGGGAAAGCTCCCGTAAACATTGGTCAGCGCCCCCGTCATTGCGGAATGCGGCGCCCCCTTCTAGTGCGTGGCCAAGCCGCGGGGTCGCTCTCCAAATCGAGGCAAATCACGTCCAGGCAATTCGCAACCGTTTCGCATTCTGGTACGGTGAGAGGTTCGCTAGTTTAACGGACGTTTGTTTGGAGCGAGTTCGAATCGAAAAGGGCCAAACTAGTAGGTTTACCTGTGGCAGGCTCTGGCCGTTGGTCGGCGCAGCAGCACAATTCTAATTCCGCACCGGAGCCTACTTTGTGTTCGAACGTCACAGTTTAGTTTGAGTGTGGGCCGCCAGATAGCGCAACCGTACGCGTACCTTTTTTCGGCAAGCAGAAATTGATTTGACAGGCTACGCGTGGTGCGTGCCCCCTTTATGCCTCTGTGTGTGTGTGTACTCAACAATAAATATTAGTTTTTGGGGATCCACCCGAGAGAGAGACGGCCAGAAAATCACTGACAGCTCGGAATGGTTATAGTTTTGGGCTCGTCAGGCGGCCAGGAGGACGTGTTTTTGTTTACGTTCGCTAGTCAGTCAGGTTGGGAAGGGGAGGGGGGGAGGGTGGATCTCGGAAAACAATTGCCCACGTGTCGGAAACGATTGTCGTTCAATGAAAATTGATTGTTTTGGGGTTCACATGTACGCACACATCACACAACAAATCGAAACTTGGTTGGCGTTTTCGGAATTGGGGTAGTTCTAGTGCTGGGACGTGACTTATCTAGGGTTGGCAGAGATCTTTGCTTCACCTTAATATTGGCACGAATTTAAGATGATGTGGGATTTGGACGTTCTTCCAATTTCATATTTTGTTGTTTTGTTGTTTTAAAGTATTATAATCGAGTAAATTAACTTAACCGTTTTGGAGCAACAGTTGAGTGTATCTAATTTCGTTTGCGTACTTTACCCCCCTCAAAATTCCTCAAAGTTCTCAAGATTTTAAGCTTATCGCACTTTCAACGACTTTCGCGTTCAATGAACCGTAACCTGAGCCAACCACCGGACTCAACTTGCTCCTTCAGCTCCTCCGGCAAAACTGCTGCATCGCAATGCAGTGCGGCCAGGGGGGATTAGATCGTAAATTGGCGCATTATCCTACGCATCACCGTCCAAAACCGTAAACTTTCTGGGTGGCGGTGGAAAATCCAGAACTTTACGACGCAAACGACTGCAATGGTGATTTTAGATATAAATACGATGCACAGAAGTCTGACCGTACAGCATACCTTGCTACGCCGGCAAACAATAAACTTAATCACAATCCACAAACCACAGAGAGTGATTTGTACTGCGGCTGCGGGCACTGACAGGTCGGTTGAAGATGCGCCCCAGAGGAGCGCCCGTCCTGCAAACAAGTGAATATCTCTTTCTGTATGTAAAATAAAATAACGTCATTTAGCAAGTTCAAGGTCTTCCGAAGTACGTCCGAGCAGTTAGCGGCAGCATAGTCCGTGACTTCCAGAAGACCCAAGTCGGAGATATCACTTGGAGTAGCTGCCGCTGCCATTGGCCGGTTGATGATCGCTTAGTTAGACTATCCATTAGTGGGAGCCTCGTGTGTGCACAGCGTGTGCTGTGAAGTCGGTGGACCCCGGAGCGGAGCAAGCGCTAGCGGTGATGATGGCGATCATTATCATAATGGCACTTTTATTAATCACTAATAATCGCAGAAATTGCTGGACGAGCAGAGCGACGTGACGCGGCAGATGAGTACGGTTGACTATTGCTTGTACTAGGTGTTTGGTTAGGCTTGACATTCAGTAAGAATTTGGAGTTTCAGTAACGACAGATCTTCTGAACAACAGAACAACAGAACAAAAGAACAACAGAACGACAGAACATCAGAATTGTTGTTCTGTTGTTCTGTCACTCTGGTTTTCTGTTGTTCTGTTGTTTTGTTGTTTTGTTGTTCGTTGTTCTGTCGCTCTGCTGTTCTGTTATTCTGTCGATCTATTGTTCTGTTGTTCTGTCGCTTTGTTGTTCTGTTGTTCTGTTGTTATATCGCACTGTTGTTCTGTTGTTCTGTTGTTCTGTTGTTCTGTTGTTCTGTTGTTCTGTTGTTCTGTTGTTCTGTTGTTCTGTTGTTCTGTTGTTCTGTTGTTCTGTTGTTCTGTTGTTCTGTTGTTCTGTTGTTCTGTTGTTCTGTCGCTCTGTTGTTCTGTTGTTTTGTTGTTTTGTTGTTCTGTTGTTCTGTTGTTCTGTCACTCTGTTGTTATGTTGTTCTGTCACTCTGTTGTTCTGTCGCTCTGTTGTTCTGTCGCTCTGTTGTTCTGTTGTTCTGTTGCTCTGTTGTTCTGTCGCTATATTGTTTTGTTGTTCTGTTGTTTTGTCGCTTTGTTGTTCTGTTGTTCTGTTGTTTTGTCGCTCTGTTGTTCTGTTGTTCTGTAGTTTTTTTTTCATTTTAAGTTAATAATTTCAGCGCTCTCATAAATCAATCTGAAACATAAAACAAGCAATCAACACTGATTTATTCCCAGAACATTTCACATGCAAACATTTGAAACTATTTAGCACCTTTACAAAAGCACCTTTCTTACCACAAACAAGACACAACTCTCCCAAGCAAAAGGAGGCTAATGGCAGTTTTCCTATAGTTCCAAGTTCGGAATAGTAACGAAATGGAACTCGCTCAGCTCCCAGTAAGGTACCTCAAGATTTATGACTGCACAGGTTTCTCCGCCGCGCAAACAGCAGGTACGTGAGATGGTGATTTAAGTATAATTTTATTGCCAAAAGAATGCGGCGGTGGATAAGAAAAAAAAAAGTGAGAATGGGGTCGAATGTCTGAATGGCAATTGTTAGATTTTTTGCCCCGTATGTTTGTGTTTGCTTGCGATGTAATGGGGCGCTGGAGGTGTGAAATCAATATCTTGTGAATAAAGAAGCGAATCGTGGGAGTTTCCGCTATTAGCGAAACGAATGATCATCGATTTGGGAGGGTATTCTATTGAGCAGATCTCGGTCAAGTAAGTATATTTTAAAATCTCAAATTTAAAAAGAGAGTTATTGTACGATCAGTACCTTGGTGGACTCGGTCGTTGGAAACGACCGTCGACTCAACGACCGACGAAATAGGCGGCGGGCTAGATGCGGGCATAAAAATGTCAAAAGCTCTCCCCCTCTCACTTCGTCTCATCATCCAGCTGCAGCTTTGTTGACAAACAAACGGAGCACGTGGTCGCGTGATGGCGGCATCGAGCCAGCATTAGGGGTGGTCATGTGATTCAAAATGAAAGTTTTTTCAAGAAAATAATATTTTTCCGACTGAATAAAAAATTTGCGAGCATGTTCAAACAATTATCCTAATGTTGGAGAAGTGATTAAAATAAAAATTTTAATCCATATTTTTTCTATAACTTGAACTTTTTCACTCCAATTGAGAACCCGTAGGTCTATCCACGAGCGTGAGAAGTTGCAAGAAAATCCAGCTACCAACTAAATCCACAATAACATCAACAGTTAAGCATCCTACAAAATTTCGAACAAACTTGAGTCATTTCAGGTGTGGTCCCCGGATAAATTCCACCTAAAATGGGCCACAGTCACCTGAACCTTCCTGCCTGTCCGACAATGGGCACTCCCATTCGGACGACCCACCGAGGTGACTCAAACTCTCAAATCGGCCTCGTTTGCATTTAATTCCCTCTAAATTTGCAAATCATGGCTCTATCATCGCGAAAGTGGACGGTCGCAGAAAAAAAAATGTCCAATGTGCAATAAAATGCCAACGTAAACAACATTAACAATAATTCACCATTTCATTTCTTCACGCCACCGTTTTTTCTGCTTTTTTCCCCCCTTCTGGTCCAAGCAAATTCATTCAAGTTGGGATTTATTCACGATAAACGACCGTCTTGAGATACCCCCCCCTTTAAACCATCCTTCCTTTCTGAGGTGAAGGAACGAAAGCACCCACGCGATGCATACTAAACAAAAGTGCCCCCCTCAATGCAATTGTTCGTTGAGGAAACAGAAAACAACGCGCGAAGCGCCATGGCAACAAGGTCATCTCGCGGCACTTTGAGGGGCGAAGGGGGATGTTTGTGGGAAAGTAATAGAAAAGAAAACAAGTGCAAAGTGGGGAAGAGCACGTGTTTTTTTGCTGGTATTTTAGTGTTCAAATTTGTAGAATTAAGGATTTTTGTTTTTTATAATTTGTTTTATTCGGATGCACAAATTTTGTCAATTGATATTTTTATTTGATATATTTTATGTTTTATTTATCAGACTCCTTATTGCAGATTGCAGTGATTTTTAGACAATCGTGCTACTTGTGGAAAGCTCTATACGAAAGTGCACACCTCAAACCTCAGCAGAAAAAACTCTTCTTCAAATCGATGACCTTCACCGATTTGGACCAAACTTGATGGGAACGTTCATCTTTTGATGGTTAATAGAAATCCTAAGTTTGGTGCTGATTGGACCATCCCTCTATTTCTGGCATTGTCCTCTTTTTTGACGATTTTCTGAAAAACCTTTTTACTATTTTAATCATAACTTTGCAAATACTTAAGCAAAAGACTTTCTACTGGTTGCATTTTATAGAAAATTGTTCAAGGAATTCGATAAAAATAAAATTTTAACCCTTAAATGCCCACAAATATTATATTTTAACATTTTAAGTGTTAAACTTTAGTTTTGACTAACTCATTATATTTTTATTTGTTTTATTTTATCACCATCGTGTTTCCTGGACAATTTTACATCATAATCAATGTAGACCTCAAACTAATATGAACTATTGGCAAGATACAACGATTTTACTAAAAAAGTTTAATTTAACGCAGCACTCGGAAGTGCATGGTGTACATTCCAACCAGACATGCATCGGCACTATGAGCTCTTTTCAACGGCACTCAGCTTGTTGTAGATGGCATTTTCGTTTAAAGCAATGATATGCTTGTTGCTAGGTAAAAATCTCTTGTTTTTGGCTTGAATAATGTGTAGAAAACATTGGTTCATTGGAAAACCCGATTATAGCTATATTTTCATGTAAATGTTCTCTTAAGCTCTCAAGAAGAACTTCTTAAAAGCTCTTTGAGTGCAATTAAGAGTTCTTAACCTATATCTCAGTTGGGTTTCAAAATAATCTCTCAGGGTCTTCGAGAGCCTAAAAGACAAGCGTAATTAGCGTATTCTAATCACTGGCACAACATGCTGGGTATCTTCTACGTGAAATGCCAAACAAGTTCTTCTAAAAGAGGAGTTAGTGCGGATGCATGTCTGATTCCAACAAAAAGGGATAAATCCCGCATAGTTCGGATTTCAATTCATAGGACAGAGTCCAGCGCAAAATCAAACTTTTTTCAGTAAAGTCGCTGTATCTCGCCAATAGTTCATTTTAGTTTGAGGTCTACATTGATTATTATGTAAAATTGTCCGGGAAACACGATGGTGATAAAATATAGCAAATGAAAATATAAGAAATTGGTCAAAACTGAATTTTAATACTTAAAATGTTAAAATATAATATAAGTTAGTTAATTAGTTAACCCTTAAACATTTAATTTTATCGAATTCCTTGGACAATTTTCTATAAAATGCAACCTGTGGAAAGTCTTTTGCTGAAATAGTTGCAAAGTTATGATTAAAAGAAAAAAAAGTTCAAAAAAGAAAATCGTCAAAAAAGAGGGCGGTGCCAGAAAAAGAGGGATGGTCCAATCCGCACCAAACTTGGGATTTCTGTTAACTATCAATAGATGAACGTTCCCTCCAAGTTTGGCCCAAATCGGTGAAGGTCGTTCTGCCTTTTTTTTAGTTTGTTGACGTTTTTAACTTTTTTGCTTATTCAGCCTCCTGTGATCAAAAATTGATTTTACGTAACTTTTTCCGTACAATCTGCAGATTTTCCGAAATCGGTTCCAGAGTGGCCAAAGTTGTTACTTTTTGGCGTAAGAACTTTTCTTGGACTTATACGAACCCAACGCAACAAAGAGCACCTCGTTCCGACACTAAATAAAATAAAATAAAATAAAATTGAGTTCTTGCATTATTTTTTTTTGTAAAAAAATGAGCCAAAAAATTAAAAAATGCATACTATACTTCTACTCGAATTTCGGAAACTTGTGAATTTCCCGGAAAACTGGCAATATTTTTTTTTCGGGATACCCCGGAAATTGTCTGGACTTTTTTTTACAAAGAAAAACTTAATTGGATTTTCTCCAGATGAGCAATATTATCCAGTGAAAAAATCTTTTCAAATGCTGAAATCCTTAAAACAAAAGTTAGTTTTTTAGTCATGCTAGCTTCTCAAGCCAACCATTAGAGATTTAGTTTTTCGTAGGTATGCGTTACCTTATCTGCCAACGTATAGTTGTGAGGCTGCTTACCTGAAATGAAAGAATAAAAAAAAGTTTGATTAAAATATGAGTAACTCGTAACGGACCAGCCATAAACTGAATGGACACTATTTGGAATGTTAAATTTGGTTGGTAGCGGGCAGTAACTACAAGCAGAATGTTCCTACCTGTCTTGAGTTCAACTGTGTTCTCTAGTTTTTTCCCTAGAGGGATAGGCTCATTCAATTATCACGAAACGCCAATTTAAACATCAATTAAACTTCCTACCTAAACTAACAATATTGGGCAAATTACAACTTCCAATTAGAAGGTAGACTGAAAATCACTTTTTTTATGTGTTACGTAATATTTGAATGGACCCATTCGTTTTGCTGCCTGCTTCATGCATTTTAAAATTGAATTCAGGCATCATTCATTATCAATAAAATACCATTAAAAGTTCTTATTTTTAATGAGATTTTCTTTCAACTGGATAGAGTAGGTTTAAAAATTGAATTTGTTATTATTTATCTGTAATTGGATTTTAATGCAAAAATTTTTGATAACAAACTGAGTTATTTTTCGAAAGAATTTCTGTTATTATTTTGTGTTATTTTAACAGCTAATATGGGTGTTTTAATAATAAAACATGAACTTTTCCACTTATTTCCACCTGCTCGGGCATTTTTTATGAATGATTTGTTGCAAATTTATATTAAATTGCACTTATATTTACAATAATTTTTTGCTTATATTGGCAATCAGCGGCGAGAAATATTAAACTAACCTAGGACAGAAAGAGGAGAGACAGAATTGAAGATCGCGACAACAGTTTTTTCAAACCTTTTGTCACATGGTGGATAGATCCAGACAGGGCGCTGGCAGTTATAAGGGGAAAGAAGGTGAATAAGCTAAGGGCCATTCATTCTAAGTGTAATATTTGGTTGAACTAGCTTTGTAGGGGTCTTCCATTAACCGACACAGAAAAAAATGATGAATGACGTGTAAATGTGTTTCATGATTATTGATGTTACATATGGAATTATTTTGTCAGATTTTTTTTTTTACATTTTATACTTAATTTGTAAGAAACATCACCAACGGAAAATTACTGAGGTAATCTACAATATCTTTGATACAAAATTTAATAAATCAATCCCGAACAGACGGTAATAACTGAATTCATGCCATTTCAATAACAAATACTGTTAAAATAACAGAAAGTGTTATGGAATATTCTTGCAAAATCCATTTTATTATAAGAGTTTAATAACAGTTTATGTTATGATAACAAAATTTGTTATTGGTCTGATATTGGTTGAAAGCCAAAACAACTTTGGAATAACATTTTTTGTTATGAAAGAATACCGCCAACTGTTATTGGGATGATCGGATTTGTCGTTAAAATAACAAAAAATAATAACAAAGATTTGTTCGAAGAATAACTAAAAATGTTATTAGTCTGTTATTACAATAACAATCCAACAACAACAAAAAAATCGGCGAATAACAAATTTTATTATAAATAACATTCAATGTTATTGGTCTAGTATTTTCAAACATCTAAAAATGTTATTCCCACGTTATTTCCGTCTGCTCGGGATCTGACACACTAAACTTTTCAGGAAACTTGAAATAACAAAGAAATAAATTCGAATCTTGGAGTAAATTTTTTGATTTAATCTAGATTTAAGAGGAAATTTGCTGGAAATTTAAGAGGTCATTGCAAAAAATGCCAGTAAAAAAATTGTCAGCCAAGGTGCGTCCATCCCGGGAATTCT